>NC_070640.1:1978361-2072490 GCF_947347685.1 Pleuronectes platessa | reverse complement strand
GGCTCATCAAAGCCTCAGCAGCAGTCAGACTCTGCACCAGAGCCGTTCAGATCATCTTTTACGGCCCCAGATTCAAATAAACAAAGAGTGAACAACACAGAGGAGGAAGAGGAGGAGGAGGAGGAGGAGGAGCAGGAGGAGGAAGAATGTCCAAACCGAGCGCTGCATCCCTGATAAAGATAAAGAGATTTTATGGTTGGGACCAGACGCTGCAGCCGATAACTGTCAGCTTGTCCTCAGATGTCCTCAGATGTCCGAGGGAGACACTTTCACTCAGAGACCAGAGACTGAAGATGATCCAATAATCGTCTCCTCTCAGTGAAAGTGAATATTAATATAATCTACGGTTCATTATGAATTACAAACAGGAAATGGATGAATGAAGTTTATATATAAATATAAAGTGCATAAAGACAAAATGTAAAAGCAACTTGAGGCCAAGACTGAGCAGTAAAACAAAAGTGATCATCACTATATCATTTTACATCTAAATAAAACAACAAAAGTCTAATACACAACATAAAATGCTTATACATAATATATAACATGATGAGGCTTCATAACACTAATTGGTTTTAATATTCCACCTTTTGATTTTCTGCCCAAAAAGATAAAGAGTTTAAAAAGACAAATTTCACTCATGAGCACAAAACAGTGTTTTTACCTTTAAATACAGAACAATAATGACAATTATAATGATAATGATAAATGTTGACAGCATTTTGAAATAAATAAATAGGGAGATTGAAAGATATAAACAAATAATATAGTATAAAATACAAGAGTATAAGGAAAACTTTATACTATGTTATAATATAGCTCATGTAGAAATAACAAAATTATAATTCAATTTAATTCTTATTTGCTTGTATCTCAACCTGGTGCCGCCAATAAATATCTAAATATCAAATTAGAATTAAAAGGAATACAAGGATATACGTATAGAGTATGGAAGAAGAAATGTGATCCAACACATCTTACATTCAGTTTGATAATCATGCACGTGTTTCAAAATCCTTCCACTTGAGGTAATAATACATTAATTAAAATAAATGTGCACATTTAGTCTACATCTTGATAGAACTTATGAAATGTATAATACAACCAGAGCGATTTAAATTATAATCTTTTACTTGATAGGAAAGTTATATTTTTCTATTTTATGTCACAGGACAAATCAGGTATTATTGAGTAATTTGAGTTTGTACGACACGTTTAAATTGTTCATAGTCGTCATAATCTTATAATTAATGTTTATTTATTGTTGAGAATTCCAACTTTGCACCAAAGGAAACTTTCATCTCAGATTAATTTACCGTGAACTTCAAACTGCAGCGGACGGGAAACAAGCCGCCCGGGGGGAAAACACAGCAAAGTGAATTTCACCAGGATTTTTAACCAAATGAATAAAACACAATTTGTATTTTGTGTCTGTTTGATTCTGCACAGAGCCCCCCCCCCCCCCAGCAGTCCGGTGCCAGAGGGCAACATAAACTCATTCATCTTGATGATCACAAAACAACACGAGCGATCCATCTCCCTGCAGATGAATGGCTTCTCCAGGGCTGGAAACGTAATAAAAGTTGCTCTCTAATGGAGTGTAGTTGTATTATGGCCGGTTTATAAAAGCCATAAGGCCATTGTCAGCCAGGCAGGGAGAGACAGCATCATTACGGCGCTGCACAGACGTGGATCAGCCGCTGATAACATTAAAGCAAAGCTTCCTTTGTGTGCCGGCGGTCTGCTCTCCACCACAGTAACTGGTTTTGGCGTGAGCCAGACGGCCAGCGGCTTTGAAGCTGCAGCTCGTCGCGGCGGCTGAGGCTCGGCCGGTGGCAGCAGCTGACAGGACGAGTGAGGCCTGGTCGGAGTCGAGGTGCCGCCGCCGCGTGAGGTCATTAACACGACGTCCTCGTCCCCCTGACAGAGCGAGGGACAGGCTCCATCACAGAGACCAGAGATCATGCAGGTTCTAAACCTCTTGTTATGAGGAGTGGAAGTTTGTTCTGACTTTATTAAAGCCAGAGGCCACGTCAGGACACTTCAGGTCACATCCAAACTCCGATGTTTCATTTCTTCCATCCAGACGAGGGGTTGACCTCCGAAGGTCAAATCCTCCGTGACACCGATGGTGAAGTCAGGGTTTCCTGTTCCTGCAGTGACCATGAGGTGGAACAGTTACTGACAGTAAGAGTCGGCAACGCTTCTTATTCGTCGTCCATATCGCGTTTACCAATGGTGTTTGAATCCTGACTGATAAAGACCGAACCAGGAAGTGGGCGTGGCTATCCTTGCCCCTGTTTCCTATATGCTCTGCAGGTTCCGACCAAACGATTGAACTTCTCAAACTAAAATGGAGGCAGCAGCATATGGCCCCGTTTCCAAGATTTATTTATTCTGCATATGTGAATTTTTCTCTTTTTAGAAACAAGATCTATTTATCTGTCACGCTCCAGAATAATATGAGGCTGTCGATCAAAAGCTGTGTGAAGAAAAACTCTTAAATTATAAGAAAAACTGGTGTGAGACAATCAAATAAAGAGAGAGAGAGAGAACTTGAAAGATTAAGAGCAGAGTGATGAAGGGATGAGGTCAGATGATGTTATGGATCATAGAGGATTGATGCACAGCTGCAGAGTATTGACCTGTGTGGCCGACTGTGTCATGTGACTGTGTGTTGAAGTCAGTTCATTCATAAATACTGTTTTTAAAAGAACACACAAAAATGACATTTACATTGAATTCTATTTTTTAAACTTCCAGTTTTTTTTAGATTCACAAAATTTGTTTATCTCCAACCTTCCATTTATAGATTTGCACTTTTACAGACTAAATGTATAAAAGATTAACTTTCCTCACATATTTCCTAATATTTTTTTAAGCAAAGAAATCATCATGAATATCTTATCTGCAGAATCAAGTCGGTATCTCAATACTTCATTATTATTAATTCAAGAAGTTAACTCTTATATTAAAAAGTCAAAATTGATTATTTCACATAACTTTTCTGGCTTAACAACCAGGAAACACACACACACACACACACACACACACACACACACACTGATGCTACCTCATCAGGGGCGGTTTGAGGTTCAGGAGTTTCCCTGGTGACCCTTCAGCCGGGAATCGATCCACCGAGCCTCCAACTCCACAACGAGCCTCAAACTTTAATCTGCTCGGACAAATTATCAGAGAGGAGATTCTAAATCATTTCAACTCTTCCTCCACGGACCACGAGTCCTGCACGTGCACTGAAACATCTCGTGTCCGGTGTTTGTCGGTATATTTCACTGTCACATTTTTATTTGTGCGATGACGCTGCGCAGATCCTCTAAATCCCTCTACACTCAAAACATTAGCACACAATGATCAAACAATGAAAGCAGACACAACGCTCACGATGATGGATGGCGGCCCAGTGTCCGACGCTGAGGAAGGACTGGAAACCAGCAGCTGCCGGTGAATAGTTGGCACCGCGCACGTGGAGTCTGAGGCAAACCTGCAAGAACAGGGTTTTCATTTCCCAAACAGAAACAGAAAGCTCGGATTCATCTGGAGACAGGAGCTTCTGCAACAAACACATGTGCATGGCTTCCATTCACCTCCCAGTTCCCCTGAAATACTTCCAGTAAAACCAGCATCTGCACACACCACCACAGCCACCTCATTGAACTGGTCCACACCAGCCCATTAAACAAGGGTTCCTCCCGTTAAACGTCATTAATAAAACGCCTGGGTCGTCCAGTGAACTGGGATCGAAGCCATGTGACCTTCCTTTATCTCTCCCATGTTTCCTGTCTCTCTCTCTCTCTCTCTCTCTCTCGCTCTCTCTCTCTGGTGTAACGAGGGCAAATGCCAAAAAAACACATTCCTACCCTGAACCAATTAATATCATCGAAAACACACAGAATAATAAACACAACTGCAAAGAACCGAGCGTCTCTCTGAACACTGCGGAGGACGAACCATTACAAACACAATCTGGTTCTGCTTCAGTGGGTTTAAATGAGGCTGAAACACACACACACACACACACAGACTCACAACTGTGTACTCTAAAAACAGTTTGATTAAATTAATATGATTGAGTTACTGAGTCATAAAACATAATTCAGTTCAGGCTGAGCGTTGCTGGGCGACGGTCAGTGTAAAAGACAGTGAAACACAGGAGATTTGAATAACGGTTAAAAAACACAATGTGAGTTTGTTTTCTATCTTCAGACACAAGAGAGAGAATCTCTTCTGAATTGTGATTTAAAATAAAACACAGGAAATGTTTGATTTGACACTATTATTTTAAATATGTCAGACAAACAACACAAATATGAATCATGTCCAAAAATGTGTTAACACTGAATATATCAGTAAAATGCAGAGAAAATCCTGAGGACACGACCTGGAGTACCAGCAGAGAATGTGTGGGGGCGCTAGCGAGGTCGTCCAGATTGTGCCTTGAGGAGCTATAGCCTCAAAATGTTTATGGGATAAACATGATTTTACATTTCCGTGCAGTACCACTGGAAATCCTGGGGGGGCAGCGTAGCCGATAGTTCGAGTGAGATGATGATAGGACACGAGGAAGAAGTTCTAAGTTTATATGATGTTACCTCACGTTATCGCAACCTGCCCGTGTTTGTACGAATCTCTCGACTCTGCGCTGCCCTCTAGTGGATGATTTGCTAACAACAATACAAACATTAGAATATGTGGGCAGTGAAGATTACATCATCTGTTACGGACGTTTCTCTTTTCACACGTAAACAAGACGACTACTGACGTCAAGATGTCCTCTCGCAATCAGTCGTTAAAATCCTTAGCCGACCAATCAGAAAGCAACAGCAGAATGCTAGCATGTTCGCATTAAATCCTGTGAGAAAAAAACAGAGCAACGTTTGTATTTTTCACTTCAATTACACTTAATAATCAATCAACACTATATTTTCTTCTTTTCTAGATGCGTGTAAATATTTATTTCATCCGTTCAGCTCCATTCTTCATTCAGGAATGACTCTCTACTGCCCTCTAGGCAAATTGCAACCATGTTCAGTACAAAGGGCAACAACAGGAAGTGCACAGGCTCTGGCTTTCACGTAAAATGTGTTGTGGATTAATTATTTGGGATCCTGAGCTAATTGAGTCTCGATTCCCTGCGTCCAACACGAGAACCTGAAGACGAGTTTGAACCGGTTCCGCCCTCAGAGTGGGACCGCGGCGGCCTCGCCTGCTCTGGTGCCACTCGTTGTTTTCATAAAGGGCAAAGCTCGGAGGCCCCCCCCCCGACAGCAACCCAGATGTAATTGGAAGCGTCTGGCGTTGCGTGTCAGCCCACGACCTCAGTGCTTCTGTCTACACGTACAGAGAGATTCCGACCTGTACACAGACTTAAAGTCGAGTCACAGTATATCATGACCCGACGTCACAGGTTTGCTTTTACACTGATCTATTGGCTGCGAGAGGCCGTGGGAGAAGGGAGTGGACGCCCGGCTGAGAACCAGCGCTGGTCCCAGTTTGGTTACGAGGCAGCGAAAGAAACAAGGTGAAGCTCCGAGGAGCTGACGGACGAGCGTGTCGTTACAGATTCAGTTTGTGAAGTTTTATTTCTCTGCAACACACAAGTGTCGGATGATGGTTTACACCGAGGATCTACAGGGGGAATAAATCCAGTTTGCTAAGACTGCTACTGAAATGTTTATAAGTTGTGGTTTAAATGTTGTATTTACTACATGTGCGTCTGTATAACAGGTAAAAACTGTGACATTTGACTAAATTATTAAAATAAAGGACCAGACATATAACTTTTCATGACATAAAATGCATGTGTATAAGAAAAAGATGTTAAAAACTGAGAATGAAGGAGGTCAAAACAATAAAACTTCAATAAAAAGAAAACACAAAGTCGAGAACACAATAAAATCTAGTTTTCTTACAGTTAATTACATGAACACACTCAGGGAGGTGATTGGACGACACGATGGTAAAGGATTGGTTTTGGTTTGGGCCCAGTTTATGGAAGTGGGAACAAGTTAAGGTTAGGGGTCGGGCGCAAAATGTTTGATCCGAGGGGCCGCGCCCGAAAAGCCGGTTTAAAGAGTTTCAGAGCTTTTCTCCTCTCGGTCGTTCACGTGAGGTGGAAGTGAAACATCAAAAGTAATATTAATGATATTAGAATGTAAACAAAGTATTTTAATACAAGTTTAACCACAAACAGACAAATCAAAGCTCAACAAAATTATGTCACAATCCCAAAAATGTGTTTTTTTTGCATTTGTTTTCCCTGTGATGTGAATAAAGCAGAAATACTGACCAAGAAATCATAAAATAAAACTCTCTAATGCTGCATGGATTAGAACAAATGCATAAAACTACATCTGTCGTGTGTTTGAAGTGAATAAGTTTCAACCCCTTGTTTCTGATCACAGTATTTACTCGTCCTGGTTTCTCATCGAACGCCTTCAGCTGCACCAAACGCATTTCTTGATTCGAGGAGCTTTACACTTCAGCAACAAAATCCCCAACATCAGTGGGGACGGCACCAGCGTGAGATGGCTGATAGGGAAGCAGGACTAAACAACATGTGACACGGGCAGAATGGACCATAAATCCCGTCCAGGGCTCAGAGAGAACGAGCAACAATGAGCGGCTGGAGCGAGCGGCCAGATGTGGAGCGGCGCTGCTGAGCAGGGAGACAGATTTATGGCCTCTTCTTTAATGAGGTAACATCCTTTTCACTCATAAGACTTTTAAGAACGTTTTTTTTCTTTCCTCCCACATGCAAGAAAAAGCAATTTCTCGGGAAGTGAGGCGAGGATGTAAAAGGGGGGGGGGGGGGGGGGGGGGGGGAGGGGAGTAAAACAAACGTAAAACGTGAGATTCAGCTTCTTTCTCTTCGTACGTCAGGTTCAGGATGAAAACACCGACACTAACTGCAACATAAACCGTACAGTCGGATTTATGATAAACGTCTTATTGTCTCACAGAACGTGGACGTGGTGATTTGTGGATGTGTTTGAAGTGTAAATTAATCAACACTGAGTTATTGAAATGAGTTTTGAGTTTTTGTTGATGACGGTGACATCCAGTAGTTTCCACTCCAGCTGTGACATGAAACACACGCCCCCCCCCGCCCCCTCTGTCCTCGGTGTCACCTCTTATCAAACCAGCCTCCTCTATTAAAGGAGGAATCAGGCGCGGTGATTAGGGCCGCAGCCCGGTCATATAAAAACTGAAGCTTGTTTTTGCCGAGACGGTGGGCGGCCATTTATGAGCTGCTAACATGAATGAAACAAGGTTTCTAAGGCTGAGGAGGTAACAGAGGATTTGTGTGGCTGCTCTCGAGGCCTCGGCCCCCGAACACTGCTGCAGCCTGTGCTCCGGCCCTGAATGGCGGAGTCATCACCCTCTAACTCCTCTGCTCATTATCCGGCCGCTCCACTTCCACCCAGCGGCGTTCGACCGGCGCTGAAGGACCCGACGAGAACAAGGAAACACGCCACAGGTTTCATGAATGGCCGCCAGCCCCCCCCCCCCACCCTCTCCAAATAAACCTGACAGGAACAACAAGGTGGGCACGTCCTGACCGATCCCGGCCAAATTGAATTTCCGCGGAAGTGATGTAACCTGGCGGCGCGGGTCAGGCCGACAAGTTATTATCTTAATTTGAGGTTCATTAATCGCCGGTGCCGCGGGCCGATGACAAGGGTTCCACCTTGTCCCAGCTGCTCGGAGCTGCCAGCTGATTTAGGACGGCTCCCTGCCTCGGTATGTAAACCATTTGCAGCAGGAATGTATAAGCAAGCTGTAAAAATAGGATTTGGTCTGAGACATACAAGACAGATCACGCCGTAAAACAACGCACCCCATCTCCACCGCAGCCCGGGGGGGGCGGCACCATGTTGCAGGGAGTCGAGGAGGTGTGTGTGGGGGGGGGGGGGGTTGGTTCTCACAAGCGTAGAGGGAAGCCCACAGGTTCGGAGTCTGGGCCCTGGCGACAGGAGGAGGAGGAGGAGGAGGAGGAGGAGGAGGAGGAGGAGGAGGTGTGTTTAAACCTGAGGATGGATCATAGGCTGCAGAAGCTGAGCCTCCTCACAAATAAACAATATTTAATGTTCAACTCTCACGAGGGGGTTGACAGGAGGAGGCTCTCTAACATGCAGGCGTGCAAACGTACTGTGTTAGCATGTTCACACACACACACAGACACACAAACACACACATCTCACACACCAGCGAACAGGTCCCTGCACTAAATCTGAGCCGGTGAAAAAACCCTGACACCAAATCATCACACAGAGATGATGCACAGAACCTGTGTGACAGCGTGAGGAGAGTTATCGACGGCCTGATGCTCGGTGGCAGCGCCGCTCGCAGGCCGGGGACAACCGGGACATTACCCAGAAGCCTCAGCGCCGCGAACACGCCGACTCCAACCAGCGGTAACACACAAGTCGTCCAGGAAAAAGGACGGTGGTCACGGGGAGAGGAAAAAGAAACGTGGAGCAGGTTTTGCTAAAAGCTGCAAAATAAATCATCTAAAGCTTGAAAACCCATCAGTCAGAGTGTTGGTCACTTGTTGGTCGCTCCCACATTTCTGTGTTTTGTGATCTGGATAATTTTCCTCCCGGATTCATTCTTGTAACCACATTTATAACTAGTTTCCATCATCACAGGGGATCAGCCTATAAGGGGAGCGGCCTGGTGGTTTGAGGGAAACGATGGCGGTTTGAGACCGAGTCAAATTCCTGACCTGAACTATTTGCTGTTTCCTGAGATCAGAGTTAATTACATTTAAGATCGGGGGAAGAAAATCAAAGATGGGATCATTAATACGTTCGTCATTAATAAAACCATCAGCTGCTTCACCCAGGAGCCGACGTGATTTCAAAAGAGGAGATAAATCAAAACGTGGCTCAGGCTGAAGAGGAATCCACGAGCTGACTGGGAGCACTGGTCCCAGTTATGTCTGCACGGCCGTGTTTAAGAAACAATGACTTAGTTTTAATCCTAAAGCAAACAAGCCCGGGCAACCGTCAGGCCTCCCTGACATTTAAGGAGTCGGGAACAGTTGTCCTCAACAGGTTGACTGATTCCACGTCAAAACAGAATTTGGAAACAAACTGGAAGGAGCGGCGGGGTGGGAGCAGACTGAGGTGGAGGAGGTGGAGGAGGTGGAGGAGGTGGAGGAGGCGGAGGAGGTGGAGGAGGTGGAGGAGGTGGAGGAGTCGACCCGAGTGGCTCCTGAGGTCCAGGTCCACGACGAGCACGAGTTTCCATCCACACGCCGTCGAGCAGATTCCCTCTCAACACGATATCACTGAATTGAAGGGTCATGAAGCAGGTTTTTGTGAAGTTGTGTATTTTATACCTTGTGTGTCATAAAGAGCAACAGAGCCGTCACCAGGATTTAAGAAATACAGATGTTACGAGGCAGAAAAACAGCCATTAATAATCTTTAGACAAGATTCTTCTAAATGTATCCCTTTAATCCACATTTTGTATCAATTTTTTTACGTTTTTAATTATATTTTATGCAATTTTAACGCTAAATTTAGGTCTAAATATGGTTTCAAAGTTGCCTAGCTGCAGATACAGATCCCGGTGGAAATAAATATTTGGTTTTATAATAATAATAATAATATGAGGCAGCTCATAGCCTTAATACAAAATATATCTTAACTTTAGAGCTAGAGAGAGAGCGTTAAACCTCACTCACTGGACTTGTGCGGGAGATGCGTCACATTAAATCGTTTCATATCTAAAGTAGAATGTCAGTCAATCCCCTTTAATTCAACCAGGACTCCACCAGTCCTCTAAACGTGTCGGATTTATTCCAGTTTCACAGAATGATTCATGGATCCCGAGAGAAAATGACAAGTGAAGAAATATGTTAAAGGGATAAATGCTGCTTTGGGAATGAGTAAGTTTCAAAAAACATGAGACAAGAGTGAAGTTTGGATCAAGAGTGAAACATATAGTTTGAGTTTCACCTATTAAATGTAAATCTCATGTTATATCAGAATCTATGTGACCTCTAAAGAAAAATCCCACGGAGGCCTCAATGAGCCTAAAAGGTCAAACCAGCGTTTCATTAAAGCTGTTGCTGGTTTCCAGTTCTTCAGCTGGTTCACGTTGGAAGAAGATTCAGGTTCTTGAGTCTTGATGAAAGCTGAAATGAGTTTGATGGAATTATAACATCAAAATCATATAAAGAAATAGAAACAGCGATAATAAAACTAAACAGGTCGATCGGCCCAACAAGAGACGAGTGTCCTGAGGTTGAGTTTGTTTCCGTGGAGGAGAAGCAGCTCTGAGCCAGACGTGGTTAGAAGGACCAGAGAAACTCACTCGAGACAAAGTGAAAGAGTTGAGTTTAGGTTTGGAAGTGAACCAGGCACTCGCACGTTAGAGGTTCGAGTCACGACCCGAGTCCAACATCACGTGTCCCTCCGCCAGACGCTCCTCGTCCAGGACCCGAGTCCAACATCACGTGTCCCTCCACCAGACGCTGCCTCGTCCAGGACCCGAGTCCAACATCACATGTCCCTCCGCCAGACGCTCCTCGTCCAGGACCCGAGTCCAACATCACGTGTCCCTCCACCAGACGCTGCCTCGTCCAGGACCCGAGTCCAACATCACGTGTCCCTCAGCCAGACGCTCCTCGTCCAGGACCCGAGTCCAACATCACGTGTCCCTCCGCCAGACGCTCCTCGTCCAGGACCCGAGTCCAACATCACGTGTCCCTCCGCCAGACGCCTCCTCGTCCAGGACCCGAGTCCAACATCACGTGTCCCTCCGCCAGACGCTGCCTCGTCCAGGACCCGAGTCCAACATCACGTGTCCCTCAGCCAGACGCTCCCTGTCCAGGACCCGAGTCCAACATCACGTGTCCCTCCGCCAGACGCCTCCTCGTCCAGGACCCGAGTCCAACATCACATGTCCCTCAGCCAGACGCTCCCTGTCCAGGACCCGAGTCCAACATCACGTGTCCCTCAGCCAGACGCTTCCTCGTCCAGCACCCGAGTCCAACATCACGTGTCCCTCCGCCAGACGCTCCTCGTCCAGGACCCGAGTCCAACATCACGTGTCCCTCCGCCAGACGCTCCTCGTCCAGGACCCGAGTCCAACATCACGTGTCCCTCCACCAGACGCTCCTCGTCCAGGACCCGAGTCCAACATCACGTGTCCCTCCACCAGATGCTCCTCGTCCAGGACCCGAGTCCAACATCACGTGTCCCTCCACCAGATGCTCCTCGTCCAGGACCCGAGTCCAACATCACGTGTCCCTCCACCAGATGCTCCTCGTCCAGGACCCGAGTCCAACATCACGTGTCCCTCAGCCAGACGCTTCCTCGTCCAGGACCCGAGTCCAACATCACGTGTCCCTCCACCAGACGCTCCTCGTCCAGGACCCGAGTCCAACATCACGTGTCCCTCCACCAGACGCTCCTCGTCCAGGACCCGAGTCCAACATCACGTGTCCCTCCGCCAGATGCTCCTCGTCCAGGACCCGAGTCCAACATCACGTGTCCCTCAGCCAGACGCTCCCTGTTCAGGACCCGAGTCCAACATCACGTGTCCCTCCGCCAGACGCTGCCTCGTCCAGGACCCGAGTCCAACATCACGTGTCCCTCCACCAGACGCTCCTCGTCCAGGACCCGAGTCCAACATCACGTGTCCCTCCGCCAGACGCTGCCTCGTCCAGGACCCGAGTCCAACATCACGTGTCCCTCCACCAGACGCTCCTCGTCCAGGACCCGAGTCCAACATCACGTGTCCCTCCACCAGATGCTCCTCGTCCAGGACCCGAGTCCAACATCACGTGTCCCTCAGCCAGACGCTTCCTCGTCCAGGACCCGAGTCCAACATCACGTGTCCCTCCACCAGATGCTCCTCGTCCAGGACCCGAGTCCAACATCACGTGTCCCTCAGCCAGACGCTCCCTGTCCAGGACCCGAGTCCAACATCACGTGTCCCTCCGCCAGATGCTCCTCGTCCAGGACCCGAGTCCAACATCACGTGTCCCTCAGCCAGACGCTCCCTGTTCAGGACCCGAGTCCAACATCACGTGTCCCTCCGCCAGACGCTGCCTCGTCCAGGACCCGAGTCCAACATCACGTGTCCCTCAGCCAGACGCTCCCTGTCCAGGACCCGAGTCCAACATCATGTGTCCCTCCACCAGACGCCTCCTCGTCCAGGACCCGAGTCCAACATCATGTGTCCCTCCACCAGACGCCTCCTCGTCCAGGACCCGAGTCCAACATCACGTGTCCCTCCGCCAGACGCCTCCTCGTCCAGGACCCGAGTCCAACATCACATGTCCCTCAGCCAGACGCTCCCTGTCCAGGACCCGAGTCCAACATCACGTGTCCCTCAGCCAGACGCTTCCTCGTCCAGCACCCGAGTCCAACATCACGTGTCCCTCCGCCAGACGCTCCTCGTCCAGGACCCGAGTCCAACATCACGTGTCCCTCCACCAGATGCTCCTCGTCCAGGACCCGAGTCCAACATCACGTGTCCCTCCACCAGATGCTCCTCGTCCAGGACCCGAGTCCAACATCACGTGTCCCTCCACCAGATGCTCCTCGTCCAGGACCCGAGTCCAACATCACGTTTCCCTCCGCCAGATGCTCCTCGTCCAGGACCCGAGTCCAACATCACGTGTCCCTCAGCCAGACGCTCCCTGTTCAGGACCCGAGTCCAACATCACGTGTCCCTCCGCCAGACGCTGCCTCGTCCAGGACCCGAGTCCAACATCACGTGTCCCTCAGCCAGACGCTGCCTCGTCCAGGACCCGAGTCCAACATCACATGTCCCTCCGCCAGACGCTGCCTGTCCAGGACCCGAGTCCAACATCACGTGTCCCTCCGCCAGACGCTCCTCGTCCAGGACCCGAGTCCAACATCACGTGTCCCTCCGCCAGACGCTCCTCGTCCAGGACCCGAGTCCAACATCATGTGTCCCTCCGCCAGACGCTCCTCGTCCAGGACCCGAGTCCAACATCACGTGTCCCTCCACCAGATGCTCCTCGTCCAGGACCCGAGTCCAACATCACGTGTCCTTCCACCAGACGCTGCCTGTCAAGGACCCGAGTCCAACATCACGTGTCCCTCCACCAGACGCTGCCTCGTCCAGGACCCGAGTCCAACATCACGTGTCCCTCCACCAGACGCTGCCTCGTCCAGGACCCGAGTCCAACATCACGTGTCCCTCAGCCAGACGCTGCCTGTCCAGGACCCGAGTCCAACATCACGTGTCCCTCCACCAGATGCTCCTCGTCCAGGACCCGAGTCCAACATCACGTGTCCCTCCGCCAGACGCCTCCTCGTCCAGGACCCGAGTCCAACATCACGTGTCCCTCCGCCAGACGCCTCCTCGTCCAGGACCCGAGTCCAACATCACGTGTCCCTCCACCAGACGCTGCCTCGTCCAGGACCCGAGTCCAACATCACGTGTCCCTCCACCAGACGCTGCCTCGTCCAGGACCCGAGTCCAACATCACGTGTCCCTCCGCCAGACGCCTCCTCGTCCAGGACCCGAGTCCAACATCACGTGTCCCTCCACCAGATGCTCCTCGTCCAGGACCCGAGTCCAACATCACGTGTCCCTCCGCCAGACGCTCCTCGTCCAGGACCCGAGTCCAACATCACGTGTCCCTCAGCCAGACGCTGCCTCGTCCAGGACCCGAGTCCAACATCACGTGTCCCTCAGCCAGACGCCTCCTCGTCCAGGACCCGAGTCCAACATCACATGTCCCTCAGCCAGACGCCTCCTCGTCCAGGACCCGAGTCCAACATCACATGTCCCTCAGCCAGACGCTGCCTCGTCCAGGACCCGAGTCCAACATCACGTGTCCCTCAGCCAGACGCTGCCTCGTCCAGGACCCGAGTCCAACATCACGTGTCCCTCAGCCAGACGCCTCCTCGTCCAGGACCCGAGTCCAACATCACATGTCCCTCCGCCAGACGCTGCCTCGTCCAGGACCCGAGTCCAACATCACGTGTCCCTCAGCCAGACGCTTCCTCGTCCAGGACCCGAGTCCAACATCACGTGTCCCTCCGCCAGACGCTGCCTCGTCCAGGACCCGAGTCCAACATCACGTTTCCCTCCGCCAGATGCTCCTCGTCCAGGACCCGAGTCCAACATCACGTGTCCCTCAGCCAGACGCTCCTCGTCCAGGACCCGAGTCCAACATCACGTGTCCCTCCGCCAGACGCTGCCTCGTCCAGGACCCGAGTCCAACATCACGTGTCCCTCAGCCAGACGCTGCCTCGTCCAGGACCCGAGTCCAACATCACGTGTCCCTCAGCCAGACGCTGCCTCGTCCAGGACCCGAGTCCAACATCACGTGTCCCTCCACCAGATGCTCCCTGTCCAGGACCCGAGTCCAACATCACGTGTCCCTCAGCCAGACGCTGCCTCGTCCAGGACCCGAGTCCAACATCACGTGTCCCTCAGCCAGACGCTGCCTCGTCCAGGACCCGAGTCCAACATCACGTGTCCCTCCGCCAGACGCTCCCTGTCCAGGACCCGAGTCCAACATCACGTGTCCCTCCGCCAGACGCTGCCTCGTCCAGGACCCGAGTCCAACATCACGTGTCCCTCCACCAGATGCTCCCTGTCCAGGACCCGAGTCCAACATCACGTGTCCCTCCACCAGATGCTCCCTGTCCAGGACCCGAGTCCAACATCACGTGTCCCTCAGCCAGACGCTGCCTCGTCCAGGACCCGAGTCCAACATCAAGTGTCCCTCCGCCAGACGCTGCCTCGTCCAGGACCCGAGTCCAACATCACGTGTCCCTCAGCCAGACGCTCCCTGTTCAGGACCCGAGTCCAACATCACGTGTCCCTCCGCCAGACGCTGCCTCGTCCAGGACCCGAGTCCAACATCACGTGTCCCTCAGCCAGACTCTCCTCGTCCAGGACCCGAGTCCAACATCACGTGTCCCTCCGCCAGATGCTCCCTGTCCAGGACCCGAGTCCAACATCACGTGTCCCTCCGCCAGATGCTCCCTGTCCAGGACCCGAGTCCAACATCATGTGTCCCTCAGCCAGACGCTGCCTCGTCCAGGACCCGAGTCCAACATCACGTGTCCCTCCGCCAGACGCTCCTCGTCCAGGACCCGAGTCCAACATCACGTGTCCCTCCGCCAGACGCTGCCTCGTCCAGGACCCGAGTCCAACATCACGTGTCCCTCCGCCAGACGCTCCCTGTCCAGGACACGAGTCTAACATCACGTGTCCCTCCGCCAGACGCTCCTCGTCCAGGACCCGAGTCCAACATCACGTGTCCCTCCGCCAGACGCTCCTCGTCCAGGACCCGAGTCCAACATCACGTGTCCCTCAGCCAGACGCTGCCTCGTCCAGGACCCGAGTCCAACATCACGTGTCCCTCAGCCAGACGCTGCCTCGTCCAGGACCCGAGTCCAACATCACGTGTCCCTCAGCCAGACGCTCCCTGTCCAGGACCCGAGTCCAACATCACGTGTCCCTCCGCCAGACGCTGCCTCGTCCAGGACCCGAGTCCAACATCACGTGTCCCTCCACCAGACGCTCCCTGTCCAGGACCCGAGTCCAACATCACGTGTCCCTCCGCCAGACGCTCCCTGTCCAGGACCCGAGTCCAACATCACGTGTCCCTCCGCCAGACGCTGCCTCGTCCAGGACCCGAGTCCAACATCACGTGTCCCTCCACCAGACGCTGCCTCGTCCAGGACCCGAGTCCAACATCACGTGTCCCTCCGCCAGATGCTCCTCGTCCAGGACCCGAGTCCAACATCACGTGTCCCTCCACCAGACGCTGCCTCGTCCAGGACCCGAGTCCAACATCACGTGTCCCTCAGCCAGACGCTCCCTGTTCAGGACCCGAGTCCAACATCACGTGTCCCTCCGCCAGACGCTGCCTCGTCCAGGACCCGAGTCCAACATCACGTGTCCCTCCGCCAGATGCTCCTCGTCCAGGACCCGAGTCCAACATCACGTGTCCCTCAGCCAGACGCTCCCTGTTCAGGACCCGAGTCCAACATCACATGTCCCTCCGCCAGACGCTGCCTCGTCCAGGACCCGAGTCCAACATCACGTGTCCCTCCGCCAGACGCTGCCTCGTCCAGGACCCGAGTCCAACATCACGTGTCCCTCCGCCAGAGGCTCCTCGTCCAGGACCCGAGTCCAACATCACGTGTCCCTCCGCCAGACGCTGCCTCGTCCAGGACCCGAGTCCAACATCACGTGTCCCTCCACCAGACGCTGCCTCGTCCAGGACCCGAGTCCAACATCACGTGTCCCTCCGCCAGACTCTCCTCGTCCAGGACCCGAGTCCAACATCACGTGTCCCTCCGCCAGATGCTCCCTGTCCAGGACCCGAGTCCAACATCATGTGTCCCTCCGCCAGACGCCTCCTCGTCCAGGACCCGAGTCCAACATCACGTGTCCCTCCGCCAGACTCTCCTCGTCCAGGACCCGAGTCCAACATCACGTGTCCCTCCGCCAGATGCTCCCTGTCCAGGACCCGAGTCCAACATCACGTGTCCCTCCGCCAGATGCTCCCTGTCCAGGACCCGAGTCCAACATCACGTGTCCCTCAGCCAGACGCTGCCTCGTCCAGGACCCGAGTCCAACATCACGTGTCCCTCCGCCAGACGCTCCTCGTCCAGGACCCGAGTCCAACATCACGTGTCCCTCCGCCAGATGCTCCCTGTCCAGGACCCGAGTCCAACATCATGTGTCCCTCAGCCAGACGCTGCCTCGTCCAGGACCCGAGTCCAACATCACGTGTCCCTCCGCCAGACGCTCCCTGTCCAGGACACGAGTCTAACATCACGTGTCCCTCCGCCAGACGCTCCTCGTCCAGGACCCGAGTCCAACATCACGTGTCCCTCAGCCAGACGCTGCCTCGTCCAGGACCCGAGTCCAACATCACGTGTCCCTCAGCCAGACGCTGCCTCGTCCAGGACCCGAGTCCAACATCACGTGTCCCTCAGCCAGACGCTCCCTGTCCAGGACCCGAGTCCAACATCACGTGTCCCTCCGCCAGACGCTGCCTCGTCCAGGACCCGAGTCCAACATCACGTGTCCCTCCACCAGACGCTCCCTGTCCAGGACCCGAGTCCAACATCACGTGTCCCTCCGCCAGACGCTCCCTGTCCAGGACCCGAGTCCAACATCACGTGTCCCTCCACCAGACGCTGCCTCGTCCAGGACCCAAGTCCAACATCACGTGTCCCTCCGCCAGACGCTCCCTGTCCAGGACCCGAGTCCAACATCACGTGTCCCTCCACCAGACGCTGCCTCGTCCAGGACCCAAGTCCAACATCACGTGTCCCTCAGCCAGATGCTCCCTGTCCAGGACCCGAGTCCAACATCTCGTGTCCCTCAGCCAGACGCTGCCTCGTCCAGGACCCGAGTCCAACATCACGTGTCCCTCCGCCAGCATTCCCTGTTCAGGACCCGAGTCCAACATCACGTGTCCCTCCGCCAGACGCTGCCTCGTCCAGGACCCGAGTCCAACATCACGTGTCCCTCCGCCAGACGCTGCCTCGTCCAGGACCCGAGTCCAACATCACGTGTCCCTCCGCCAGACGCTGCCTCGTCCAGGACCCGAGTCCAACATCACATGTCCCTCCGCCAGACGCTGCCTGTCCAGGACCCGAGTCCAACATCACGTGTCCCTCCGCCAGACGCCTCCTCGTCCAGGACCCGAGTCCAACATCACGTGTCCCTCCGCCAGACGCCTCCTCGTCCAGGACCCGAGTCCAACATCACGTGTCCCTCCACCAGACGCTGCCTCGTCCAGGACCCGAGTCCAACATCACGTGTCCCTCCGCCAGACGCCTCCTCGTCCAGGACCCGAGTCCAACATCACGTGTCCCTCCACCAGACGCTGCCTCGTCCAGGACCCGAGTCCAACATCACGTGTCCCTCAGCCAGACGCTGCCTCGTCCAGGACCCGAGTCCAACATCACGTGTCCCTCCACCAGACGCTGCCTCGTCCAGGACCCGAGTCCAACATCACGTGTCCCTCCGCCAGACGCCTCCTCGTCCAGGACCCGAGTCCAACATCACGTGTCCCTCCGCCAGACGCTCCTCGTCCAGGACCCGAGTCCAACATCACGTGTCCCTCCACCAGATGCTCCTCGTCCAGGACCCGAGTCCAACATCACGTGTCCCTCCGCCAGACGCTCCTCGTCCAGGACCCGAGTCCAACATCACGTGTCCCTCAGCCAGACGCCTCCTCGTCCAGGACCCGAGTCCAACATCACATGTCCCTCAGCCAGACGCTGCCTCGTCCAGGACCCGAGTCCAACATCACGTGTCCCTCAGCCAGACGCTGCCTCGTCCAGGACCCGAGTCCAACATCACGTGTCCCTCAGCCAGACGCCTCCTCGTCCAGGACCCGAGTCCAACATCACATGTCCCTCCGCCAGACGCTGCCTCGTCCAGGACCCGAGTCCAACATCACGTGTCCCTCAGCCAGACGCTTCCTCGTCCAGGACCCGAGTCCAACATCACGTGTCCCTCCGCCAGACGCTGCCTCGTCCAGGACCCGAGTCCAACATCACGTGTCCCTCAGCCAGACGCTCCCTGTTCAGGACCCGAGTCCAACATCACGTGTCCCTCCGCCAGACGCTGCCTCGTCCAGGACCCGAGTCCAACATCACGTGTCCCTCAGCCAGACGCTGCCTCGTCCAGGACCCGAGTCCAACATCACGTGTCCCTCAGCCAGACGCTGCCTCGTCCAGGACCCGAGTCCAACATCACGTGTCCCTCCACCAGATGCTCCCTGTCCAGGACCCGAGTCCAACATCACGTGTCCCTCAGCCAGACGCTGCCTCGTCCAGGACCCGAGTCAAACATCACGTGTCCCTCAGCCAGACGCTCCCTGTCCAGGACCCGAGTCCAACATCACGTGTCCCTCCGCCAGACGCTGCCTCGTCCAGGACCCGAGTCCAACATCACGTGTCCCTCCACCAGACGCTGCCTCGTCCAGGACCCGAGTCCAGCATCACGTGTCCCTCCGCCAGACGCTCCCTGTCCAGGACCCGAGTCCAACATCACGTGTCCCTCCGCCAGACGCTGCCTCGTCCAGGACCCGAGTCCAACATCACGTGTCCCTCAGCCAGATGCCTCCTCGTCCAGGACCCGAGTCCAGCATCACGTGTCCCTCCACCAGACGCTCCCTGTCCAGGACCCGAGTCCAACATCACGTGTCCCTCAGCCAGACGCTGCCTCGTCCAGGACCCGAGTCCAACATCACGTGTCCCTCAGCCAGACGCTCCCTGTCCAGGACCCGAGTCCAACATCACGTGTCCCTCCGCCAGACGCTGCCTCGTCCAGGACCCGAGTCCAACATCACGTGTCCCTCCGCCAGACGCTCCTCGTCCAGGACCCGAGTCCAACATCACGTGTCCCTCCACCAGACGCTCCCTGTCCAGGACCCGAGTCCAACATCACGTGTCCCTCCGCCAGACGCCTCCTCGTCCAGGACCCGAGTCCAACATCACGTGTCCCTCCGCCAGACGCTCCCTGTCCAGGACCCGAGTCCAACATCACGTGTCCCTCCGCCAGACGCTGCCTCGTCCAGGACCCGAGTCCAACATCACGTGTCCCTCCACCAGACGCTCCCTGTCCAGGACCCGAGTCCAACATCACGTGTCCCTCCGCCAGACGCCTCCTCGTCCAGGACCCGAGTCCAACATCACGTGTCCCTCAGCCAGACGCTGCCTCGTCCAGGACCCGAGTCCAACATCACGTGTCCCTCAGCCAGACGCTCCTCGTCCAGGACCCGAGTCCAACATCACGTGTCCCTCCGCCAGACGCCTCCTCGTCCAGGACCCGAGTCCAACATCACGTGTCCCTCAGCCAGACGCTCCATGTCCAGGACCCGAGTCCAACATCACGTGTCCCTCCGCCAGACGCTCCTCGTCCAGGACCCGAGTCCAACATCACGTGTCCCTCCGCCAGACGCTCCCTATTCAGGACCCGAGTCCAACATCACGTGTCCCTCCGCCAGACGCTGCCTCGTCCAGGACCCGAGTCCAACATCACGTGTCCCTCAGCCAGACGCCTCCTCGTCCAGGACCCGAGTCCAACATCACGTGTCCCTCCGCCAGACGCTCCTCGTCCAGGACCCGAGTCCAACATCACGTGTCCCTCAGCCAGACGCTCCTCGTCCAGGACCCGAGTCCAACATCACGTGTCCCTCCGCCAGACGCCTCCTCGTCCAGGACCCGAGTCCAACATCACGTGTCCCTCAGCCAGACGCTCCATGTCCAGGACCCGAGTCCAACATCACGTGTCCCTCCGCCAGACGCTCCCTGTCCAGGACCCGAGTCCAACATCACGTGTCCCTCCGCCAGACGCTGCCTCGTCCAGGACCCGAGTCCAACATCACGTGTCCCTCCACCAGACGCTGCCTCGTCCAGGACCCGAGTCCAACATCACGTGTCCCTCCGCCAGACGCTGCCTCGTCCAGGACCCGAGTCCAACATCACGTGTCCCTCCGCCAGACGCTGCCTCGTCCAGGACCCGAGTCCAACAACACGTGTCCCTCCGCCAGACGCTCCCTGTCCAGGACCCGAGTCCAACATCACGTGTCCCTCCACCAGACGCTCCCTGTCCAGGACCCGAGTCCAACATCACGTGTCCCTCCGCCAGACGCTGCCTCGTCCAGGACCCGAGTCCAACATCACGTGTCCCTCAGCCAGACGCTGCCTCGTCCAGGACCCGAGTCCAACATCACGTGTCCCTCAGCCAGACGCTGCCTCGTCCAGGACCCGAGTCCAACATCACGTGTCCCTCCACCAGACGCTCCCTGTCCAGGACCCGAGTCCAACATCACGTGTCCCTCAGCCAGACGCTGCCTCGTCCAGGACCCGAGTCCAACGAGGTGGTTTCTCTTCCCTGAGAACAGCTGCACGCAATGTTTTCCTTTCTCTTCCAGGACCAAACAACCTGATGTAGAATATAGAACCAGTGCAGTGACGTCTCCCTGCTGTTGTTCGGCTCTTTGTTTTCATTGGCTCCCTCGGGGACGATGAGAGCGGCCAGAACCTCTTCGCTCGTCTCGGCGTGACTCAACGTTTGGTTTGTGGTGGAAAGTGTCGACCGAGGGAAGAGCGGAGACGTGGCTCAAAGTGGAGGAGCCGGTGGGCTGATTCCCAGGTCGGGTCGTTCAGAGCACTGGGCGTACAAAAAGGAAAATACACTATCATCCATATTGAATTTGTGTTGATGTGATGATCAATTCTTCCATATCAGGTCACATCATCTTATTTCCTATTTACCTTTAATATCACGTGAAACTTTTGGATTTTCCCTAAAATATAAAAAATACACTAAAGAGTCGAAATGAAAGACGACTTGCCATCTTCTATATCTCTTCAAAAAAAAAATATTCTAAAAATTTAGTAATTCAAGATGATAAAAAGCTTTCAGCTCCTCTACATCCCACTTTTTAAACTACATGATGCTTTATAAGTACGTTTTTTTATAATATTTCTATTTTGTTTATCTGGTAAACCCTTTGCTGAACTATAAATGTTATAGTTTATTCATTCACTTACTTTCTTTGAATTATGGCTCAATAATCTAAATAAGTTGTATTTCATATCTATATAAAGGAAAAGAAAAGGTGAATAGGGAAATTAATTCAAAAGTGTGTTATATAAATATGCAACGGACGTATATCCAATCAAATATGCGCTGATTTGTATTTTCCACACAACATAAATCTGAAAAATTGGATGAAGCCATGTTCAAAATTCTTGTTTTATTTTATTCGGACATCCGAGCCAAAGGTTTTCATCGAGTGGACTTTTTATTTTTTCTCGCTCAATAACTCAGATTATTCTGTCAACAGCCATAAAAAATATCAATTCCACGATGTTTTTAGGATTAAAATGTAAAATAAATCAGCTTGTTAATAAAACTCCTGTAGGAACCGGAATCTGAGGAAGGTTTTTACAGGAAGTGTCGGTGAAGAGGACGTTTTTGGCTCCGAGTGTGAGAAACAAGGCCTCCAGATATTTATATAATAATCTAATGTCACAAATAGACAAAGTGTCGTAAAGTAAACACTTGAATTGAATCTGGGACGTTCTTCTTCCTCCAGTCGGTGAAAAGAGACGTTCTGGAAGCAAAACCACAAAATCAAAGGTCAGAGGTGAAATATGCATTTAAAACATCTAAAGGTCATATGTGTGGAGCAGATTGGATTCTGGGATGTTTCTGGTGATCGTTTCCTGGTCGGCGCTCACGTTGGACAAAATGGCGGCGTCAACAAACACTCAGTCACCTGCGAGTCAGATGTCGGACGCCATGACGTGACCGACAAATTCCAAAAAAAAGAAAAAAGCCGCCCGGCCGTAATGAGCCGCTCCCTCACTTCCCAGCATCGCTCATAATCCATGCCTCCGTTATTTAGACTGAGAATAACCGCCGGTGTAATTCGTTCAGCTCGGCGGCGGCGGGCAGCTCCAATGCTTCTCATGCAAATGAGGTAAATGTTGAACACGGAATTACAGCTTGTCATCGTGCATCACACGGCAGCGAGCCGGACGAACGCCAGGAGCCGGCGTCCAGACGCAGCAGCAGCAGCAGCACGAGGACGGAGCTGAAGGAAAAACCTCCAGGAGGCGACGGGGAGTTCTTACTCTGCGCGGCCGGCCGGCGTTTGATCGGATTAAAGTACAAATGTGTTTTGCAGAGAATAAATCAGAAAGGCTGTTATCGCTGCTGGAAGCTGGAGGAGCCGGGGAGCCGGACTCACCTCACAGGGAGGTTTGTACCTTTAACAGCCCGGTTCAGACTTTATCACACGCTGCCCCCTCCTTTCATTCTGTTGTGTATGAACGTGTACATGCAGTCTAATGCCTGGCAGAGGTCATGTGTTAGAAGCCCTGCCATAAAAAAAAAGCCCAAGGGGCAGAAGGAGGGGGGGGGGGGAGAGAGAGAAGAAAGCCGGCGGAGGAGGAGGAGTGAGGCTGAGGGGGGGGAGGGCGGCAGCAGAGGAGGCGTCTGTCTTTCCTCAGGAGCGAGGCTGCAGAGCGAAGTCGACATGGAAAAGCCGGGAAATGGGAAAATGGTGCAGGGAGCGTCGGGATCGCGCCTCAGAGCCCCAACGCTGCCCCGAGCTCCACCGGGCTGATCCAGGTTCTGCTGATCCACCGGGTTCAGGTCCGGTCGCTCGGCGCCGCCACGAGAAAAAACCAGCTTCAACTGTCACCGCTCGCCCCATGCAGGGTCAGGGCTCCACGTCTCTCTCTCTTTATCTGTTCATGAAGTTCACATCTGAGAGAAAATAAACACACAACGAAGGGAAATGAGGCCGATGACACGTTCATGCATCAAACTCGAGGCTCTAAACAAAACGAGAAGACTTTCAAACTCCGCTGCTGCTGATCCGTGAGGGCGTCAAATTAACTTTTATAAACTTCAGCTTCTCCACTTTACTGTCCGATGATAAACAAACACGGTCCAGTGTTGCTGTGTGTGTCAGAGTCTTGCCAGGTTATGGAAAGATCGTCCTGGGGAAAGGTAGGAAATATTGATGTTAGCAAGCGGAGCCACGTGAACACGCCTGTGAATTAGCTAAATTAAAGTTTACGTGTTTCCAGGTCCTGTGAGTCCGAGGCCACAACAAACAACAACAATCCTCCTGTCGCTTTATCAGGAAACTCATCGAGGAATCATCTGTGGTATATTTTAGATCTGGTGTCTAGTGACTGGTCCACACTGGTGCATTGGTAGCAATGTGTTTTTTACCTCCAGCTACTGGGAATGTGGTGGCGTTCAAAGAAAAGTCAAAAGATTTTAGTCTAAAGCTCTGATTCACAAAATTATAGAAGTTATGTTTGTGTCTGTTTGTTTGTTTCTTGTTAATTTCTTTATCATTACGTTTAAGGAAAAACTTGGGATGGAACCTGGGTCATGAAAGAACTCTTTTGGTTTCACAGGGCGACTGTCGACTGTTTCATGAAATCACAAATATCTACATTTCATGCTACAGTGAAGAATCCAGATTTGTTTTCAGCCTGATTGCAGCACTGAGTCTTCTCCTTGGACAGACTTTGACCTGGGTGTGATGTCAGGGTGATGTCAGCGGGGTCTGTCGGGGGAACCAGGGGGTCCACTGGCACCAGCAGGGCTTAGCCCAGGTTGACCTCCGGGCTCTCATCTCTCTGTTCCCACAGGAGGACTGACCTGGTGCAGCCACAAAGTGCTCAGGCTCAGATTTATGTCCCGGCCGCGGAGCTGCAGCTCACGATCCTGCACTCTGCCTCCTCCTCCATGTGAAGTGGAATCCGTTGTCTTCACCGTAGGAATCAAGGATGCAGGGAAGTGATGGAGGTGTTGTTTTAAAAAACTGAGCTGAGGATAAACCATCATGGTTTCTGGTTTGGAGGAGCTGGGTTTTCTCCACCAGCGTCCGATTTGTTGACAAATATTCAAGTTATCAACAATCGGCTGTTTACTAAATAGTCGGGAGGTGTGAGAGCAAACTGAACAAACTGAGATCGAATCGATTTTACACATTTATCACCATAAATATCATGAAAACATATTTTAAACTTTCTGGAACTTTCTTAGATATAAGGCATTTCCCACCAGGAACAAAGGGAAAACCCTCAGGACTCGAGTGGAATCCTTAAACCCACGACTTCTCCTGCACGTCCACTCACCTGAGGAACCTACCGGAGAAACAACAGACAGACAGAGTCACTGACACGTTCACGTTCAGTCACTGACGCCACAGACGTCTGTTGGTCTCAGAGCAGAAGCTGCAGATCAGTCGATGAGAGAAACATAAATACAACACGGGCTTTATAAACTAAATTAAACACAGGTCACACTGAGGCAATGTGCACATTCCTGGGAGCTACACACACACACACACACACACACACATGCACGCACACGCACACACACACACACACACACACACACACACACACACACACAGGTAGCGTCTCAAGCGCTGACATCACTCAGTTGTTTTTTTTCTGCAGGTCAACTTTTGAAGAAATCCAGAAATCCCAGACTCTTAGTTTGACTGTTACTTGTCTTTATAAACTTAATAATCATGTGCAGCGGACTGTGTACTTTATAAATACATATACATGAATACTATATACTACACTGTGTCAGACAAACCCATTCACTTTAGCATTTAATTAGCTCTGACTTCCCTGGTATATACATGGACGGCTGAATTTCTTTTTTCTTTTATAACTTTGTGTTTGACTTGTTTTTACAGATTTTAACTTAATCTATAAACTCAATTTATGTGTTTATTCCTTAGTCTCTTATTTTATGTCACGTTTTACTCACTCGGTTTTATTCCCATTTTATTTTTTCTTTAATTTTCTTAAACCGTTTTAATGTTGTTCATACGTCTTCATGACTTTTACATAAATGATGAGTTTTGAGCTTCGATCGTGTGTGAAAGGTACTTAAAAAAAACACAGTTAGTAGTAGTAGTACAGTTACATGCATGTTCAGGTATAAATACTAGATTCAGTATTTCGTAAGTTATTTGAATTAAAGGATTCAAATGAGTTAATGTAAATGCAGCTGTATTTATTTAAATTCTGTAGTCGTGACAGTTAATGCAAAGTTTCTGTAGGTGACTAAACTCTGCTTCATTCGATCTACGATAACATGAGATAATATAAGAATTTTGCTTCATAATCGCCTCCTCACACCTCCCTGATGACTCCGGGTGGAGGTCTGGTGACGGAGCCTGAAGGTGTGAACCAGGACATCAGGGAGAGTCCGGTCTCGGCCGCCTCGCCCCGCGATGGCATCCCACGCTGATACCGCAAAGGTCATTCCACCAGCCGCCAACAGGATACGCTCATGATAAGCATCCAATCAGAGGCCGCGCTGCCGTGATAAGCATCCAATCGGAGCCTGAGAGCTTGTCGCTGCATTCCACCGGCTGATCCGACACTATCACGAGGCCTGAGCTCCACGCTGAGCTGGGAGGCTATTTCAGGCTCTCTGCAGATAGGACCAAGTTTCTGCAGCTCAGGCAAACTGAGAGAAACCTGAGAGCTGCTTCTACTTCCTCTGATCAGAACTGACCTGGAGGTTATGAACCGATTATAAAGTATTTAAATTCAACAAGTGAAAGAGATCATTTCTCTCCTGTGACAGTAAGAGTAACACAGTCGATACTTTCATCACAGCAGAGAACGAGCCAGATTCCTATTATCTAACCAAACGACCGGATCATAGACACAATCTTAATGTTTGATATTAAAATATATAATCAAACACAGACTTGAGGAATTCAATCAACAGTATCGATGCAAGATGTCAACTTTTGTGTCCGGCTTCATTCCTGGATCGTGGAAGGACGCAGAGAAGCGGCGTCCATCTTTATTTACAGTCTGCAGTGTTTTCAAGATGAAGGCTTCACCTTCCATTGGTCCAAAATGCTGCAGCGAGGATTATTAGAAAATGTGACAATATCTTATTCACCTCTATATTAATATATAGCTGATCCTGGTCCTCGGGGAGATGCCAGGGCCGTACAGTAAAGCCAGCAGTTGCCTGGGGCCCTGAGCTGAGAGGGGCCCCTCGAGAACAGCTGACTAGGTTATGACAGAATTGTGAGAACCCACTTGAATTCAACCATCAGCTCCTGGAGACACAACAGCTGATTCTTCTTTTGTGAAGTTCTGTCACTTACAATAACTTTGCTCAAAGAAAGTCTCACAAATAAAGCCTATTATTATTAAATCGGTCACGTCAGTATATCCATGTGTGATCTGTAACAGCCTCGGCTCTTTTGACAAATCGTTCTCCACATGAATTTGGAACCTGGCTGCAGGGATTTGCTCCCGTGCAGCCCCCAGGAGCATGCTGGGTAATCGGACCTCACTTGCGGTCGCAGTTCCAGTTCATCCCAAACGTGTTGGATTGAAGTCAGGATCCTGGGATGCGCAGCTAAGTTCTTCCAAACCAAACTGGGAACCCGTTCCTCTGTGGTCTCTCCCACTCTGGTGAGCTGGTTTGAAACGTTCCCTCGTTCTCCAGCAGGAAAAACAGACGCAGACCCGGGAGAAGGTTTGTGGAGCGAAGAAACCTCGATGTGGACGAATCCACGCTGCCAACATCCAATCACACGTTCGCTGAGGATTTGTTCTTCCAAATAAAACTGATGAAAAAACAATGAATAACCTCCGCTTCAGATTAGGACTGTTGACAATTGTTGCTGTAAGTAGAAGCAGGTTTCAAGCGGCGTGTTTGTCGGCAGGAGATTGATGCAGGACTTTGGAAACAGAACCTGCAGATCCTCCAGATTTATCTATTTCTTTTTAGTGTGCAGTAAAAAACTACAGCCTTAAGCCCGACTTTAAATCCTAGAGTGAGTCTCGAACTGGCCGTCGCTCGGCGCACAGCAGGTAACATCTGTCCTCGGCCCATCGGGTCTCCAGTCCAGAGCTCAGACACTCCTCGCCTGGGTGGCCCCAGCGGGGGGGACGTGGCCCCCTCAACCTGCCGTGTTTAACTCCGCTTCCTAACTTCACCGCTCCCAGAAAGCTCCTCGCAGGTAGAACTAATGGGCGACTCCACATCTGTGGCCCATTCAGGGCTTTAATGAGCAGGAGAGCGAGGTGCACGGTATGAATGGACAAGCAGGGACTTTAACTAGCTGCCTCCGCCATTAAGAGCCCGAGGGGCAATTATGTTCCCAAACACAATGACCTCAGAGCCACTACAGTGTGTTAGTTTACACAACAGCCTGCACACAGCAAGTCTGTATACATGTGTGATAACAGTGGGAAAATAAACCACACGTCGTTTCACAAAAAGCTGCTGGGACACGGATCCTGGCTGTTTGTGTCTCTGGAGTTTCTGCTATTCCTTCAAATCCAATAATCTTAATTAATAATTCAATACTGTTATATAACGATTATAATGATTATAACGAGCCATTTAAATACATAACCAGTCAGTATCTCCACAACATACTTCTAACACAGTAGAAAGATAATTAGGAAAAACATGGATGTGCTGAAAATTATCATAATCCAGATTCTTATTAGGTTTTTCACAACATTTTTCTTATGAGTTTTTAGAAAATGATGGTTCTTTGGATGTGCACATTTATTCTGACCAAACCTAAACTTGCATTGTTGGAACTAGAAGTTCACTAAGTGGATCTCAAACATCTGCAAAAGGCCCAAACTGCTCTATTATGAAACCAACTTCTAAATTGCTATTGCAGATTTTTATATTTGGGATCGACACCGAATAGAAAACACTCATAAATCTCAGTCAATTAAAAACAACGGATTTTTTTCATGAAGAAGAATGAATTATTCTCATCAAGGAAATTGTTGAAAAACATCTCAAGATAAAATAAGTTGCTTTGTCCGGATAAGATAAGATAAGATAAGATAAGAGGAACCTGATGTAGAACAACTAAAATTGAACTAATCTAAAATGTTATTCATTCAATCAAGTAAATCAAACACACTCATAAACATTATTCCTGTAAAATGACTCTTTTTCATTAAGAACCATGAATAATTTCCTGGGAAATGAATGAAAATCTATTATAATAAAAACATCTTTTCTCACAACAGATTCTCACATCGGCCACAAAATGTCAGGAGCTCTTTCTTTGCTCATCTTCATTTCAAGTCAGGAAATCTGTTCAGTAGTTTTTTTTTTGCGTAACAAACAAACAAAATATTAAAAGTAGTAAATAAAACCTGAGAGGATTTTAAATTGTCCCTGGACGTGTGAAACGATTCTGTTTCTCCTCCAGGTTTGTTTATGAACCTGAGAATCAAACGCTCTCGTGGCCTCTTCAGTGTTAAACGCGCCGCAGCCTCCTCAGCGTTAAAAAGCTTTTAGAGACGTTGAAGCGTTTCCACGTTTCTCAGGGTCAAGCCTTTACGCCGATGTTTTGACTGTCAGCCTCTCTCGAGCCTCTGGGGCCGTCTGACACAGAGCAGCCACCCTCTGTTAAATCTGCTGCTGTGAAATCATTAGAGCCGACCTGCCGGTGGTCCACTGTGTGTGTGTGTGTGTGTGTGTGTGTGTGTGTGTGTGTCTGTGTGTGTGTGTGTGTCTGTGTGTGTGTTCTGACCTGTGTGTTTAAAATGTGGATCAACATGGATGAGTGAAGCTTGTATTTCAGATGGATTCAAGAATTTTATAGATCTGCAACAGAAACATGATTTTCATCTTAAACTTCTACTTTTATTTATTCTTTCTATTAACTGTTAATTAATCTTTGATCTTTAAGACCTTAAACTTTAAGACTGTTTTTCTTACATGTTCCTTTCAATGTCAAAAATTTCAAAACTAGAATGTTTTTTTTTTCCTGGATAAATGTTTAAAACTTCGAAAAAGATATGAAACACTTACAACTTATACATATTTTGATTTTAATAATTGCTAAAGTGACGATCAGGAATAATCAACAATTAACTTAATTAACTAATCAATTATTTGATGTATTGTTCAAACATCTTTTTGTTTCTATTTCAGTTTTGACATTGAAAGAGTTTTACATGATCAAATGTTTCTAACTGTTGCTGTGAATCTGAAACTATGACGACTTTACACTTTTCATTTGAATTTTGACGACTGATCATTTAATTAAAATCATTTTTAGGCTGATTATATGTTATTATATGAATTATTTCAGCAAATTTAAAGATGTGGATGAACTGTTGAGTGTTTATAAATCAGTTACAAAGTTAAACATGAAACTTTAAAATCTTTACTTCCAGAGTTAATCAGATTATAATTCTGTTTTACTACTAAATACTTTATCTACATTCTGCTGAGCTGCAGTTTAGGTTCATTGAAGAAATACTTTAGTTTTCATGTTGTGTGTAATACTAGTTTTGTATATATTGGCTTCTGTGAGAGATATTGCTGTAATCTGAATTTCTATTATATGTCCTCTGACATCCATGTTGGTGACTCATGAATTGTATTAATTCAGAAATAATAGTTCTTCCCTCTGTTTGTCAGAATCTGCAGCTGCTTTGTGCAACATGTCGTCTGCAGGGCCGTTGAAACAGGGTCGGGGGCTCAGAGCTGAGACCCCCCCCCCCCCCCCCCCCCCCCCCCCGAGAACAGGGGACTTATTTAGATTCTTGCAAAGTTATTATTTTATTTCTAGATCCGTCATGTGTGCTGGATTCATCTTCATACTGTGACACAGACAAACCAGATGACCTTTAACAGACAGTGAGAAGATTCAGTAGTTGTCTCTTCAAGAGTTTGACTTGTTTAGATTGTTGTTGTGTTTCCCAACATCCTACAAATTCTATAGTCTCATTTTTAAAATAATATATAAATCAAGTCTTTGTATATTTAAGAAGAATTAAAATTCAGTTAAACAGCTAACCTGATTACTAAAGGACAGTAAATCAATAAAAGGCAGTAAAATAAATAAAAGTATAATAAATAGGCACAAAACAAATTTAACCAGAAGTTAAGTTTTACATGTTTGATGAGTTTTTGTTGCTTTTTTTCCTCACGACAATGTTTTGGATTTGAAAGAAAAAAAAATATGAAAAAATTAAACAACTGCTGCTGAAATAAAACAAGTGAAGTAAATGTTCCTTCTTTGGAAACAGACGTCCAACCCAGCGAGCGTTAAATCTGTTTACAGGTCGGCTCTGTCTTTTGAAACCGTCAGATCTCCGGTGTGGGGACGTGTCCGACGAACAGAAAGAGGTGGACGCAGGACGTGTCGGGGTTTATGTCGGTGGACGTCCCCTCGGCCCGTCACTGTCACCTCTCCGCTCCACATTCCAGCCGTCCCGCTCTTATCTTTATGGGCTGAGGACGGGCAGAATTGCAGCAGTTAGAGGACAGTTTGTGGAGCTCCGAGACGCAGGATGACCAGAGAGGCCAGAGAGCAGACGTTCGGTGGAGACGACAATCACTTATCAATGGACAGATGAGAGAAGAGAGGACGATATATAGCAGGAGAAGAGAAGAAGCAGCAGCTGACCTGGAGGGAGAGCCGCTCCGAGCCACTGGGTTCTCTGTGTTTTGGGGGAAATCAAAGGGACGAGGGTGAAGCTGTTGTGGAGCAGCTGCAGTAAAAGTAAATGGTCTGGCAAAGCTCCTGCGTGACAAACAATCCACTGTTTGTACTTGAGATGCTTGAGGAGAGTGTGATCGTGCATTTGTGAAAAGAGAAAACACGGTTTTCCTGCGTCGAGCTTCACAGAATTTATCTTTTCAAATCGTTCTTTGCTTTGAACGGAAGCAAACCACTGAAGCACGACTCCAAGTGAAATAAAATAAAACATAAATCAGCTGCAGAACCTCAAATAAACAAGATCTCAAGTCACAGCTACATCAGTAAACTGTATACGTACTAGTTACAGTTACATGGAATACTATATTAAATCATATGGCAGAATATTCAGTGTTCATAAGAGCTCAGGCTGAAATGAGAGGATATTAGATTATTAGATATTAGATTTGAGAGTAAACGACTGATATTCTTGAATATGAAACTGGTTTATTGAGTTAAAGTGTGATTGACTGCAGATGATTATAAAACACAACACTGCAGCTGAAAGTTATGGAAAATAAAGAATTAGAAAGATCCGAGATAACAAAGGTTAAAATCAGTTTAAATTCTCGAGGGAAACTGAGAGAAACCGTTTTTTAACTGAGGAAGATTTGATTTGTGAAGGACAAAGTAAAAAGAAGCTGGTTTCCTGAAGCTGATCCCGACAGATCAAAGCAAATCAAAGGAGAAACTGAGCAGATTCAAATAAGTTTATTGGAAAAAATACTTTAGAAACAGAAATAAACAGAAAAATCTATTTCTAGTATTTTGTTATTGTTCACAAATAAAGAGCCACTGAACTGGAACGTAGACGGAAATCTGACAGGAACCAGTGAACACAGGGAAAGATAAATAAATACCTAATTTGCATAATAGACCAATGATGGACGGAAATTGTAATTTTTAAAAGCTCTTGAAATCCGAAGAGGACGACAATGATTTCAAAAATAATAATAAAGTTTATTTATTGGACACTTTTCAATCCATCAGATCCAAACACAAGAGTATCAGAAGTAAACAAGGTGTCAATCAAACACAATAAATCTGATCTAAACTCAGGAAGTTTCTTTCCATCACAGAATTTCACTATTTCTCCAGAATCATATTTCATGAGATGAGATGTGACCTCAGCGTGACCCCGAGTGCAGATCAGGAGAAAGGTCGAGGGCAAAGGTCACATTTAGCATCTCAGTCTTTATCCATGCTGGCTACAGAAAGAGAAAGAGAGAGAGAGAGAGAGAGAGAGGAAGCAGCCTTCCCATCATGCACTGGGCCTCTGAGCGACTCCTGGTCCTGCATGGCATGACCCAGTTTGCCCACATTTCCCAGAATGAGGTGGAGCTGCCAGGTCTAATTCGGTACCCAATGGGTTCAATTAGCTTTGCATGACGGCGTCGGTGCTTGCCAGGTTTAAAAATATATATGTAATATGTATAAATATGTATATGCTATAAACAAGAGCCCCTGTATGATAAACACCGGCGGCCGAGCGTGCTCTGCAGCGTCTTCCGTGCCGAGCCGGGCCGGCTTTGAATCAGGGGGAATATTTGTTTGGAGAAGCCGAGTTGAGGGCAGGAACTCTGAAGAGGAGGGAAGCCTTGTCTATTGAAAAATCTACATGATGACACAAACAATCATGAGGAGAATTCATAACACGGCCAAGATGGCTCCCTGTGACCTATTTTGGATGTTTCCCCTGCATGGCAGCGGGGGGGAGAGAGAGGGAGAGGGAGAGAGAGAGGGAGAGAAAGAAAGAAAGAGATGGCTGCAGTCTATTGGGGTTGAAAGCAAAATATGAAGAGACTATTACCGCTGCCCAGGTCTTTCAGCACCTCCAGCGATAGCAGGTCCTGAGAAAAGGAGAAACGAGGGGTGGGGGGGGGGGGGGGGGGGGGGAGAGGAAGGGGATCAAAAAGAGGGAAGGTTTTGGTTAAAGGTCTGTGATGAACTGAGGGAGAGAAGTGGAGGAAGAGGTGGAGGAGAAAGTGATACAGGGGGAGATGGAGAGAAAGAGTAAAGAGGTGGGGAGGGTATTGTATTTCAACTCTGCGTAGTGGACGTCTTAATCAACAGTGTCAGGTTTTCTTTCTGGAGGCCGCATGGAGTTCTTCAGGCTGACAGGCGGGGGGGACGCGTGACGGGGACGTGTCTTCACTCCGCATCCCAAAATATGTAAACAGGTAGAAAGGTGTCACGCACGGATTCATCACGGCCATTTTTTTAATAATATCAATACACCGGTCAACTGTAAATCACTTCACTTCCTGTGCAGATAGAGTGTGAGCGTGCAGGAGCAGTGGGTTTCCTCCTTTACAAAATAAAACACATCAGGCCTCAAAACCAACTCTGCAATGATTCTAATGTTATGATAGTTTTGCACGTTTCTATTTATCACACCATAGAGACACACAAACATATATAATCAGCTGAGGGGTTACACGGATTTTAGGCACCAGATATAATAAAGAAAAATACATATTTATGGGAAAATGGAGGAAAGCAGCCTGGAGGACAAACACAAATACTATAAAGTGTGATCAGATAAATCAAATTAAATGTTTTAAAATATCTTCAGTCAAATCCTTTTTCTTTCTAAAATCATTTTTTGTTTGTATCCTCTAAAAACAGATGTGTCATAAATTAAAAAGCCATATTTCTGATGTATTTCTGCTCTGAGTTGATTTCTTTTCCTTGTTTGTTATGATTTGTTCCACATTCATTTGTCATTTCTGGGATTTTATTGTTTTGCCACTATATTCTCCTATACGAAGTGCTTTATTTTGAAAAGTGCCCCACGAATTAAAAAAAAGGGTTTTTACACGAAATATAAAAAGTCGTGCAGAATATTTGAAATGTCCAAAAGTCAGAGCAGCTCCGTTTGAAGAATGACTCACTTCAGGTTGTTAAATTAATGACGCGTTTAAAGTGAGAGCAGCGTTTTAGTGTCGAAGCTGCTCCAGCTGGTGTAAAACTCTTCGGGTAATTTAAAGTACAACAAAGCATTTTATGAGCCAATCACACTTTTTTCTTTGACTTTTAAATCTGGATTTCACTGCAAAAAACAACACAACAGCTCGATCCAGGTAAAAGTAAATACACAAATAAATCCGAATATAGTTTATAAGTCTTATTATGATGGACTCTTAATGAAATATACTAAATACACCAGTGTCATAAAACTAAAAGTGAGGACATACAATTTGGAAATACGTATTTGTGTAGGCAAATTCTATAATATTCATATTTTTAAGCTGTGTGCTCTTATGGTCTGATATTTAAGGTAATACAAAACAAAAGACGTGATATGAACAAAACAAAATGGTGACTGAAGTATTTAGAATAAAGAAACTGGAATAAAAAACATAAGATAATTTAAAAAGAGTTAAAAATATGAACCCTTATATAAAAGAAGACTGTTTCTGAAAGATTGAAAACAGTAAATGAAGATATTTACGCATTAATAAGAGACTAAATGCTCATTGTTGTATTTTTCTTCTGCAGGTTTGTGTGCAGGTTTGTGTTAGATGAGTGTGTGAGTGCAGATTGTTCCTGGTATCGCGGCCTGACGCTGAATCAGCCGCGGAGCGCCGCGCGAGGCCGGAGCAGCTCTCATGGAAACATGTACATGTAACCTGGTGACACCTCCTGATTTATCTCTGTATTTAGATAAGACGCGCTCGTAAATGGTTTCTAAATAGCGTCAAGGTCATGTATGTAATGGGATAATGTTTTCAGGCGATGGAGATAAGAAGATGTGTTTCGCGTGTGAGGAGCTGCGGGAGAATTAACGCGCGCACGCGGGGCCTTTGGCTCCTTCCCCACTCACACCGCGGAGGTTCTGTCCCAAAAGAACCGAGCGATTCATCAAACCTTTGATTTGCACGTCTCACGCGCACCTCGTGTTGTTCCTGGAGGAGGAGAGGTGGATGGAATCTGCTCAGATTCACTCGCTCTGATAAGAATCCTCCACTTTCAGACGTTTGGAGTCAACATGACGCGTTTAGGAAAATATAGAAGAGTAATAAAACAAAAAGTTGAACAAGCATTACAGAACTGGAGATAAGATTCAGAGGGAAACTGAGAAATAATAGAATAATGTTCTCAGAGTAAAACAATCACGTTTACGCAGGATGTGATAAACTGACGCTTCTCTTATTCTTCCATTATTCTTTCACTTTTTTAAAAATTAAATCAGACTTAAACCAAATGAGAAAGTTCGTTTTTAGAGTCTATTGAGATATTATGAATAGTTTTAATTGATTGAGTCAAAACCAAGAATCGTTAAAGGGTCATTTTCTTTCAAATCAAATTAATGTGTTGCGTTTCATCCAAAACCTTATATCTCATTTCCCTCTAACCTATTTAAATCCACATATGGTCAAATGCCCCACGTCACCGACCTTAAGTTGATACGTAACCTAATGACTTCAACTCCTAAAGTTGCAGCAGCACCTAATTGAACAGGTATGTCTGGACGGACGATGCGTAAATTCCGTGCGTAAAACCTCTCCAAGCCCGAGAGGAGACCTTCAAACTCACAAAACCCAGAAATGCTTCAAAGTCTGACACGTTTTTTTGACTCTCGAGAGCTCGTGTGTGCAGCCAAGCATCAACTGCATCGAGCACATATTTGCTCCCATGTGTGTGTGCAGTGCCTCGAGATTATGGCACCATGGCGCATGTTATTACAAAGCTCTCCAGACTCTCCTCCCATTCCGGGCGCTCTCCTCCATTGGCTGCCTCCTCTCCACGCTGACATCCAAATCATATAAACCTGGGGGCCTCACACCTTCGCCGGGGTCAAATTTCTTGTGCGAATCAGAGCAGCCTCTCCGGGACACGGTCGAGACGCGACTGGAGCTCAGACACATCGCCGAGATCTCGGTTCTCAGGAATTATCAAACTTTTTTCCCGGCCTCGGCTGAAAGTCGCTTCCAGAATGACGACGATGCAAACGTCTGTGTTGGCGCTTTGTTCGACTTCTTCATGAATCCGAGGAGATAAATGTTGGAGGAGTCCCGTTGGCTGCAGATCCCCGAGCACTGACCGTTTTGGGGCGGCAGCAGCAGAGACAGACCCTCGGTATCGTTGTTGTTTCCTCTCCCGCTCAACATGAACCTCATCGGGGGCTACCAGCATCACCACCACCTGATGCACGAACCCTTCCCCTTCGTCCAGCGGTGCCACCAGGACGCGCCGTACTTCCAGAGCTGGGTGGTGAACCACGGCGAGGTGCCCCAGGACTTCCAGATCCAGGCGCCCTACCCGGCCGCGGAGCTCGGGGCGCCCGGAGCGACGCACGACGCGCGGCTGGAGGGGCTCCAGGCGGGCATGGGGAAGAGGAGAGCGTCGGGGCCGAAGAAGGAGCGCCGGAGGACGGAGAGCATCAACACAGCCTTCGCCGAGCTGCGGGAGTGTATCCCCAACGTGCCGGCGGACACGAAACTGTCAAAAATCAAAACTTTACGCCTGGCGACCAGTTACATCGCCTACCTGATGGACGTCCTGGCCAAAGACTCCGGGGAGACGGAGGGCTTTAAGGCCGAGATTAAGAAATTTGAAACCCGGGATCTGAAGAGGAAACGAGAGCTGGTGAGTCCACGAGCCTCCGAGGGAAAATCACTGCAGCCACAATACGCTCCTGTAATTATAGATTCTTCCTTTGCATTTAATCTGGACGGTTGAGGACCTTTAATACGCATTGTCCTTTATTAGAAGCCAAGTATATTTTGAATTTAGACTAAATTTAAAGCATGATTTCTTGTTTTTATTATCAGGGCCAACCTGGGCTTTAATTCTAAAATAGAAGCAATTTGAGTTGTGCAAAAAGAAATATGATTATATTACATTTTTAGCCTAATCCTGACTGTTATTTACTACTTTATATAAAACATACACAACATCAAGTTTTTTTATGATGGTGCTTTTGTTATTTACCCTCCACTTTGATTATGAAACCTGCGGGTCTCTTATTATCGAGGCTCATATTTCTGCTGAAATTAACTCCACAGAAAAATCCGTGTTTTTGATCAATAGTTTGAATCTTGCTGCACAGATGAGATCACTCGGTCACATGTTGTAACTGTAACGCAGCAGTAAAACAGCTCATGCACAAAGTATTTCCAGCTGCTCAGCAGCGTGACAACATCCAGCCTCAGCTGCACCTCCACAATAACACACACAGCACATACATTACGTTATATTAAATTAACTGTACAACACACACATCACATACTTCACATTATAGTAAAATAACTGTACAACACGCAGGTCGATAAATGTGTTTTACCACAACCCACGGGTGTTAGGTTAATGTAACGTTTTCCTATATGTTTATTTTAGAGACGGTAATATTTAGTTTTAGTTAAATAAAAATAGATTTAGTGCCACAGGTCGAATCATAGCTTAACTTATTAATTATTATTACTTAAAAATCAGCCTATATTGATGTAAAAGGAGCTTTATTGTGTTACATATTTGGTGAATTAAGTTTAGTGTTTTTCGGTTACACACAGAACAGTGTCAGTGTATTTTCCTGCAGGATTTAATCAGACTCAGACTAAACATGTGATATTTATCATGTATGGATATGACTGAGGTCCAGTAATTCTCTCTAATCTTCGCAGGATTGTGCAAACTGAGGTATTTGATCGTGTGTGTGTGTGTGTGTGTGGTTCTGGTTCCCCTCCTCCCGCAGACCGACGGCCTGCAGGACTCTTTAGGAGCCGAGAAGAAGGTGAAGGGCCGCACCGGCTGGCCGCAGCAGGTCTGGGCCCTGGAGCTCAACCAGTGACCCTCCATCCCTCCATCTCTCCATCCATCCCTCCATCCATCCCTCCACCCCTCAAACCTCTCCACAGACTCTGGATTCAAATCAGATTAAATACCACTGACTGACTGAACCTGAACGCACCGCTGTGCACATACATGGATGCGCCGAACGGACAGAACTAAAGGACGACGCATAAACGAGGTGAACGGCGGACACCTTTTGTTATTTTGTTGTATTATTGTGTTTCTGTTGTTGCTGATCTGATGTTCTCCTGGTGTGACGTGGACACACACATGTGACTGTAGGTGTTTGCTGTTTGTGGTATTTCTGCTTTTTGATGTCTCCACCTCCGGTACTGTATAAACCACATGTTGACACCGTGACCCCAAGAAACACGTCTCCCCCTAAAGAACAAGTGTGTAGATGTGTTGTTGTTGTGTTGTGGATGTTTCTGCTCAGAGAATAAACCAGGACAGATGATGAGACGATACGTGAAGAAAAGGCATCAGAGAAAATTACTGCAAAGGTGCAAGAATTAAATCATAATGAAGCTTAAGTGAATTTATAATCCGCAGAACTCGTTGCATGACGCGTAATTGTGCCAAATTTACGCAAAGATTTTACATAAACAGTTTTAAGCCTTTAATGCTTCTTCTGATAAACGTTTATCAAACCAGAAAGTTGGATAAAGTTTAATTAACTTTCACAAAGAAGCGTTTTTACACAATTCACATTTAACAACCAGATCTTTGCCGCGTGTTGGCTGCGTGTACTAAATTTAATCCAACTCCAAAATATGAGTTTACATTTTTTTTTTTACGTTTTAAAAATGCTTGTGTAGGTAAATATTATTTTCTTTAGTCTGAATTTCGCTAAACATTCTTTACTTTTATTCATAAATCTGGTTTGAAAGTTTTTTCCACAATATCTCATCTGCAAAAAAAAAAACTTCCATAGCAAAAAATACTTTCAGTGTTAAACTGAAACAAAAGCGTAAGTGATTTTATATTTAGTAACATTGATTAGCAGGACACGTGATGAGCTCGTTGGTGTGAAGTGAAATGATCAACAGTTTTTTGAGGGGAGACGTTTTTTCAGTCCCGGTTTCATCCCGTTGAATTTCAGTATTAAAGTATAAAAACACTATAAAAGGTTTTACTGCAGTATTTCAGTCGGAGCGGCTGTACACGTTCTGAATGAAGTGAATCTACCTCAGAAGAATTGACGTCACTGTCCGTGTTGAGGAGAGACAAACACGCAGACACGTTTTAAATGTTTAAGAGTTTTCATGACGCGCAGCAGAAAACTCTCACTCCCACAAAAAACTCCCAACTCAACCAGTAAAGGGACTGAAGTGTTACGACTGTGCGATGTGGACGGAAATGTACATTAGATGTGAAGTTATATAAAGTTCAGTAAATAAATGAATTATTTTAAGACACTCGAGCTGTGGTGGAAACTGACATCTTTCTTTTCTTATACTCGTTTGCTGGAGGAAGTTATTTTATTGTTATGAATTTAATTGAATTGTCAATTTACGGACTTTTCAACAGTAAAAGTTGTTTTTCTGAATATTCTAAATATCATCTGGTGATTTGGATTATTTGATTAATTCATGCACAGTTTGCTTAATGATTGATCTTCATTTAAAACCGATGGGCAATATTTTAATGCTCTGATTTTACAACTCACTGTGGAAAAACATGTACAAATGGGAAACAAATTAAAAATAAAACGAATGGTCCACCTCATATTGTTTTAATTTACCATTTAATTAATACATTAAATAAAAGGCAATTCATAATCCTGTGCAGATTTGAAAGATTAGCTTAAATATATATAGATTTATTATAGGTGATAATTATAAGTGGGTGATTTAAACCACGTCTGTTCTTTGTGTAAAGAGGTGAAATTATTTTAAATATAATTAATGTGTTCTTAATAAAGTTAGAGGAAAATTATCTGGAAAACAAAAGCGTTTGGTTTCAAACTTCAACTTCTCCACCCCCACATCCGGCTGACCTCATCCAGCAGGAGTCCACAGCGACATCTAGTGGTGCGTGTCTGTTACGACAACTTCTACCTAAAAAGACAAAATCAGGTTTGTTTTCATCCTTAATTCTAAAACTATAATTTAAAAAATGATTTCAATGTGATTGTTAAAATCTGCAGGAGAAACATGAACCTCCTGTGAGACAGTGGGTGAATGAATGAACAGACACGAGAGCTTTGATTCTGCCTGTACAATACATTTATTATAATTATTATCATCATCATCATCAGGAGCAATAAGCAGTCATATTTAAATATGTTTTTTTCTAATACAATAATTAGGTTAATGTGGCATGGCCTATGAGTTAATAAAGTCGGGTGTTTCTCTACATGACACTAACAAAAAAAAAACCTACAAGCCAAAACTGAAAAAATACAAACACTAACAAAATGAAAACCTGGTCAACTTAAATATAAACGCGACAAAAAGATGACGAGATAAAAAGAAAAAGGAAGAAGAAGCTCAAACAGTGTGTACGCTCGTGAAGTCGCCATCATTTAGAAAGAAACAGTTTACAGAGGACGAGCGGTGGAAGATGGACATCGGCACAACATATAGGATTTTAAATAAATCAAATTCATCATGTTTAACGGTAACAGGGTCACAGGAGGCCACCTGCTGGTCATCTCTCATCACTGCCTGCGCTTTGGTGAAAATTAAAAAAGACCCAGTCGAGCAGCTGATGGCAAAGTTCGACAGAGACGTGATTCTTCGGCTCTGCAGAGCATTTCATACAAACTGGACGAGTGACAGGTTGCTTAAATAGAAAATAAATCATAAGTTGCAGCCAAAACTAGCAGAGTCACTGTTTCCGGTTTGGTTGTGATGCAGTTTTGGAGCCAGATCAGATTCACATTGGACATGTATGACATTCAGCTACGCACATGAGCCAGAGGGACAGTGTCAGTTCTGCATCAACCTGTTAAACATGGAAGACTCCCTGTGAAACAGATTTCTGCAGCACGATGAGGACGAAGGGCTTCCAGAAGCTGTGAGACATGTTTTTATGTTTCCTCCCCCGGTCCCCAGCAGGATTACACTTCAACCACTGGACAGATTTCCACAGAGCTTTAGAGGAAGGATGGGACATGGGTCAAGAAAGTGGCCATTCGGTTCTGGAGGACTAATATCTACGAGTGTGGGTAATTTAAGTGACTTTAAGTGAATGAGCTCTGCTGCGTGACATTCTAACTATGGGAAGAAAACAAAAGAACAATCTACAGTCATCAATCCAGCTTTGAGAAATACATCCAGGCTGGAAAAGCTTCAAATCAAGAGTTTAGGCCGTCAACTATAAACTCTTAAATATTAAAAAGGTGCCAATATTGACTCTTTCCCCCGTTTCACACACACACACTCACATACTTGTACTTCCTTCTTGTCTGAGGACACTTGTTGACATAAAACACTCGAGCCCACTACCCTTAACTTTTACTACCACAAATAAAAGCCTAAACCATAACATCACCCTGATATCAAGTATTAACACTCAAAATGTCCTCTCTCCAAAAGGTGAAACAAGTCCTCACAAAGACAGAAGTACAAGTACACACACACACAAACGCACACATTTCCTTTTAGCTGAAAAACAAAACAAAAAACTAAATCATATCTCCAAGAAACAACTTTATACAACCAATAGAATTGTGGCTCAACTAAAAAGAAGGAAACTAAATATATATATTTATATGTATTTTAAAAAAAAAAGAAAAAGAAGGAAGTTGCGACCGCCTGCAATGCTCAGAGAAATGAATCCTTGTGTGTTTATACGATGGAGGAGGAGAAAAGTGGGTCGCAGCCAAATGCTGCTTCATTCTCCACGGTCGTTCACTGCATCACGTTCGGTTGGGAAACGGCGACTTCTTCATTTTAGAGTGTGAAAGACTTTTGCCAGTTTTGTGAGCCCAGTGGCGGCGGCTCCACTTTCCTACAATTCATTCGTTCTTTCACATTAAAAAAAGAAGAAGAAGAAGAGACACCCTCCCTCTCAGCCTCATTCATCACCAACACTCTTCTTTCGGTCTCTGTTTGGCACAAGCGTTTCCTCGTGGATGGCGAAACGTGTTTTAACAGTCAACTCGGCAAAGAGAAGAAAAAAAGAACACCCCCCCCCCCCCCCCAAAAAAATTACCAGAACGTGTTTTGCTTTTCACACTTAAGGCAGCTAATTTTGTACATTTCATTCCACCAGGTTACTTCAGATCGGACGCGATTCCTTTTGTACATATCGACAAGTTACATTACAGCGTGAGACGCGGCGTCCTGGTCCTCGACAGTCTTTAGGGACTCGGCTTTGTGCGGAGGAGAGAGAGAGGATCGATGGGCGTGACAACATGTGCACGGACTGGGGTTTATCTGAAAAGGGCGAAATGGGCGAAAAGCGAAACTCGGCCCGTCCTGAATCCCCTCGGCCTCCTGCTCTGTGAGGCGTCCTCTGAGGACGGAGAGAGTCACTGTCTGGTGCGAAGGCGGAGCGGGGCGCAGGATTGTGGGAGGAGCTTGTCATAGCGGTGGTGGCTGCTGTAGTTAGTGGTGTCCAGCTTCAATAATGCTTGTTTGTCACCGTGGGTTTAGATCACTGTCGATTTGCTGTGGTTGTCGTCGGGAAGCTTTAGTCCAACGGTTTTCCGCCGTCTCCTTTCTGGTCCAAGCGGCTCTTGCTGCTCTTCACCATGTAGATGAAGTACGTCAGCGTCTCCTTCTCGTTCACCGGGATGTTCCTGAAGTGACGACTCACCGTCTGCAGAGGAAGGGAAAAGCAAACGTTCAAATCAAAGCTCAGTTTACATCCACCGTGTTTATCATAATAATCGTTTTCATGATTCGTCTTCTGTTGAAATGACACTGGTCCTGTCTTGTTAGCGGGGGAGTTGATCTACTTGGTTTATTCTGCATAAGCCTGTAATTGGGGAAAACACAGGACTGGACTTTTTTTTTTTTTTGTCTGATTGGGTTCAGACAGAAAAATGGGGCCAGAGCCAGAATTTCCATGATTCATCTAAGAGCTGAAGATAATCTTTAAGAGAAAAAAGTGAAAGGCTGCAGATCACAAAGATGAAATATTGTTTTAAGGATGTTTATAAAAATGCTCCTGATAAAATTTCAAAAGAACGACCATTACTGAGAAAGCAGGGTCCTGGCAGAGTCACAAGGAAACAACATGGTGTCTTCAGAGAGCTAATTATGTCTCAATAACAATCAACTTATGGACAATAAAATAAAGGAAATGTCAGGTCATGCATTGAGACACTTTGAGAACCACTGGATCAGTAAACTTAATGTTTCACACATTAAGTGACGGACAAATCTCCATTTACGTTAAGAAATCACAGAAAATATTGAGATCTTTGTCACATTGTGTTATTGTTGTTGTTGTTGGCCCATTGGACACATCCGAAGTTTCACAGTGTACTTTATAAAATCAACCAGAGTCAAGTGGAGAGAAGAGTTGAACCTGGAGTCCGGTCAATACAAGAGACACAGATTCATACAACAAGCTTATGTGTGGACGACGCCCACCTGCAAAGATTCCGATCAATATCTGTTGATTCGCACGAAACTTTAATGTTTTAGATATTTATCAGCGGCAGCTCCAGATGTTTCCCTTTAACTGAAGTGAGTAACGGCTGTTTGGATTTATGAAGTAGCAGCAGGAGAAGAAAACAAACATCCTGTGTGCAGCCGTGCGCCGCAGCCCCTGGTTCTCCTGAGCGGAGCTGAAAGAGGGGGGGGGGGGGAGGCAGCTGCTTGTGGAGCTGTTGACTGCTGCTTTATTAATGATGTGGGAGCCTCATTAATAAAAGGGGCCTGAACCGGAGTTAAAGCCGAGGGAAACGTTCAACTTACAAGTTTCATTCATTCAGATTATTAACTCTACAGCCCCCCCCCCCCCCCCCTCCCCCTCCCCCTCCCCTCGGACTGACTGAGAGCGCTGTATCCTGGACCTGAAGCCAGCTGCATGAGGTCCACCTGTCGGTTCAGCAATTTAGACTAACAATCTCTCCACAACCAATTACTGCCGACCACGAGCCGCCACACGACGTATATCACAGCACATGAGTGACATGGAGGCAAAGGGTCAAGAAGAAAGATGCTGGCAACACCTCGTGAGGGCGTTCAGCGTCACACACCATTAACTGCACGCGTTGTGATTTCAGAAAGGAAACTCATAGCTTCCTCGTGGGACGCTGCTTCAGAGTTGTGAAGTAGAGTTTGTGTAACTCAAGGAGAGCTTGTGTTGAGTTTTTTTAGAAAAGATAAACTAATGGCGTGGTTGTGGATCAGTGGTTGACATCGTGGACCGAGCTCTGTACTGACACAACTGTCATGCTAACAAGCTACTTAGACGTCACACATCAACTCTGGTGGCAACGCACTCTCTACAGGGTCTCTGGCAGGATGCTACGCTAGCCTAAAGTTAGCTAGTAGCTAACTCCAACTCCAGTCAACACGACAACAAAATCCCTTAAAGCTAAACGGTGGCTGTGGTTCAAGTGAACGGATTCAAACACCGAGTTGTGCAGTAAGTGTCTGACCAACAGGCGAGAGCAGGGACCCGGGAGCTGCAGCTTCTGATTGTGTTATTTACATCCATCCATTACATCCATTCAAACATGAGGAGACATCCAGAGGTAAACAGAGGCTGAGAACTCCACAGTAGAAAGTTTCTCTCCCTCCGCCTCGGTTCACTCATATTCTTAAAAACCCAATTTAGACCCGGTTTGAACTGGGCAACATGCAGCTTAGGATTCCTGAAATGGTTCCAGCTGTGGAATCGCACTTTAGCTGCATTTCCACAGCTGGAACTAGGAACCACTGCAAGGACTCTGGCTCCATCACTGGGACCAGAGTCCAATATAAGCTCAGGGAAATCGTATTACTTGGATATTGATTTGGTTGCATGGTTGATATAGAACGGAAGGGACCAGCGTCTCTCACCTCTGCCAGTTGGGCCTTGTTGAGTCCAGGTCTGGTCTGCAGCTTGTAGTGTCGCTTGTAGCGTCTCAACGTGTTCACCTGCAGCTGGAAGAGATCGACCTGAACACAGGACACAAGCAGGGACCCAGTCAGGTACTGGGTTCGGAGAGATGATGACACGTTATCCTGTCTCCATCTTTGATTCACACATTTGAGAGATTTACTTCTCTTCGGTTTTTAAAGGGGACGACATTTTTAATGGAGTCTGTTTGCTCTACAACACAAGTACAGGTCCTTCGGGCTCTACACACAAACACAACGTCACTGTGGGTCACTCTTGCGTTACCTCAGGCACCTCCACATCATGCTCCGGAGATTCTCCTCCATCGTCGCTGGTCTTCCTCTTCCTCTTGTTGCGAACGCTCTGGATGAAGTTCTTGTGGAACTCACAGATGTAGAGGTGTCGCACCTATAAATACAACAGAGAGCATTAAAGGATCAGTCCACAGACAAACCTTATGGGAATACACAAGGTCCCAGGATAATACAATCTTCAACACAACACCTGAGCTTCTGTGCGAGTAGATACTATTTTTTTCAGCTGTGCTTGATTTTGTCTTTGCACAAGTGACTGTACAACAAACACAAATCTATCGAGAGACAGATTCTTTAGTAAAATAAAAAGGTATCGACTCTCAGCCCCGACCACAGGCTTTTCTAAAAAGGTAATAATTAAAGTGTGCCCTCTTGTGTTTGCTGCCTCAGCTGAACGGCCTAAAATACACGTCTGTCCTGCAGTGAACCCGTGTGCATGTCATTCCACTGGGCCACACTGTGACTGGTTGCATGAGTCCCAGCATGCTTGAAAAACAAAACTGGCAGTAAGAACAAGAGCAGCAGCAGCTCCTTCTCTCTCAGGCTGCACCGGGTTTCTCAACATGGAGCCGTCCAGGGACTAAAGAGTAAAACCCTCCTGAATACAATGAGGATGAAGAGGGCGGGTTTCTGCAGCCACGACACATCTACTTGTATTCACCGATGTCTACTGTCTCCTTGAAGGAGGCAAAGAACATGTTATGGTTTATTATAGTTCTTCCATAACCACTTAACAGTTGTAAACATATTTTCTACTAGATCGAGTTTTACAGATGTAGATCTCTGTTGTATAATCACTGCTATTTGATCTGTTTTGTTTTTCGGTTGTGATGCAAAATCTCGGAGAAAAATGTTAATTACTTTCTTTCCACAAAATAAACTAAATGTTTGAGACAATAATCTGCAATCTAATATGTTTCTGTAGCCTTCGAATATTGTGTCTTACTCATGCATATTCAGTGGTGTGTATTGCAGATGTTTATTTTATAGTTTTTCCATGATAACAATGTTTTTAAAATCTGCAAGTTCCAGCTGTCCAAATGTTGATCAACTCCCAGCTCCTCACTCCAGCGTCACACGGAGGGCAGAGTGCCCATGAGCAGAACCAAACACTTTTATAAATCATTGATTACTTGGGTATTATGTATTCTGTACTTGCTTATGATTAAAAAAATATATGAATCTATTTATACTCAATGTTCCTTATCATCATTATTATTAAATTTTGTATGACTTTATGCTTTTCATAACATTTCTTCTGAAGTTTATTAAAAGGAGCTCAGTAAGTTTTGACACAGTTCAGGATTTAAACCTACAAATTATGTATGCAGTATTTCCTGGTGTGTGAAATTTTATAAATTAATCCTTGAGACAATAATATGCAAGTTAATACCTGGCTGGAAACTAAATACATCTTGTTTCAGTGGGGCATATTCCTAAATAACTTTGCAATACATTGTCTATATTTAACTGTCACACAGGGCAGGTGGGGGGGGGGGGGATACACCTGCCTGCTTGGTGAACCAGCCGTTGGTTTCTTATCAACTTCCTGATGTTGTTACCAAGCCACTACACAGATGTTTGCTGTGCTATAAAGTGCAGAATGTGATGGAAAACATAGAAATATACTATGAGGAATAAACTATAGCTCCAGTGTGAGTTCAGAGGAACTTTCTGCTGCTTTAATCCACTGGTAACGGGGCTGGAGTCACTCAACTCACTACATGAAGTGACAAAGACACAACACTGACGTTGGTGTAAACAGGTGAATTTCATCCATCTTTGAATGAGATCTTCATGCAAGAGAATGATGGAGGATGTAAATCTTCAATAAACATGTCCACGTGTGTGTTTTCCAAGAGCTCATCTCTGTAAAGGTGAGAGGTTGGTCCACGGACTTCCCTGGATGTGTGAGGAGACAAATGTTTCACCAGTAGAAGTGTGAAATATGTTGAAAAATAATAACACAGTTTGCACTCTCTTATCAATTTGAAAATTTAGAAAGTTATGGCAACAGTTAATATCAAAACCTATTTCTATTACTGATTTATAAAGTAAGAATCGACCTCCAGAAATGTTTGCACAGTTCACGAGGCCAAAGTTTGGGGCTTAGTTCGAGAGTATTTTAGTTTCACGTTGTAAAGCGGTTAAATCGGTGCAGATTGTCCTGAACACACGTGAGACTCAAGTTAAACACATAGAAATGTACCAGGAGGAACATTCTGAAGCTCCAGTCCGAGTTTAGAGCCACTTTCCGGGGCTTTAACCGGCTGTGACCGGGCTGGAGTCCCTCAGCTCCGCCAGCTTCCCTGACAACAGCCATTTTAAGAGGAGCAGCGGGGGCTTGTCGCAGTTAAAGCTCCGGGTTGATCCGGACAGGAACCCGCTGTCCTGCAGGGAGCTAACACGGCTCGACGCTAACCTGACGTTTAAACAAGAGTTAGCAGGTTAGCTCTACCCGCTCACATCCCCCCCTCAGTTGGCCGCCACGGTGACACCAGCAGCCGGGGAAAGCTGCGAACGTGTCCCGGTGTTGACCTCGCGTTTTACGAACATGCTAACTAGCATTAGCTGACAGCTGGAGCGTCTCAGCGGCTTCCCCCTGAACACGCTCACCCGACGTCCAGCGACACGCCAACCCGGATTCACACGTCAACACAAACACACACTTGTACTTGTGGACTCACGCTCTTGTCGATGTCCAGCTTCAGCTTCTTCTGGGAGATGCTCTTCTGGATCCTCTTGCTGAAGGAGGCGTTTCCAGCGGAGCGGCCGCAGCGCTCCCCGTCCTCGATCAGGCAGCAGCTCTGCCCGTAGAACGGCGGCGCGGGCGGTCCGTCATGGCTGTCCTCCTCCGTGCTGAACCCGTTCATCCTGGACCGGGTCGAGTGCTCGCTCTCGCGCTACGACAGCCCGGGTGAGGTCGGTTAAGCAGCCGGCGTCAGGTGGACGACCACGGCTCCCGTTCACGCTCTGCCCCCCTTTGTGAAAGACAACCCGGTGGTGTTAGCTCACAAGCTAGCTCAGCTAATGGCTACGGTTCGAGCGCCGAGCGGTCCCCGGTGTATTACCCAAGCTCCGGTGACTCACTTGGAAACACAACCGTGTCCGGTTAGACGCATGTTTCCCTGCGGATCTCCGGCAGATTCACGCTGCACAAACAGCCGCCGCTAACGTTAGCTAGCCCCGGTGCTAGCGGGACCGCAAGGTGGCTCCGCAGCCGACAACCAACTATTTCCTCCGGGGAGACCCGCCGCTGCTTGTCCCGCTCACAACGCGCTGCTTGCTCGGTCAGATTCGCGCGTGGCCCCGGATCTCAGGCGGTGAACCGGCGACAACGAGACGAAACAACTTTACAGGAATCACGCATTTAAACAGGGTTGCGCCGCAACAACCGCGGGTTCGAGAGCAGCTCGTACAATGGGACACGCTCCGTGTCCGGGGCGGAAGTCCCGATCCCGGCACAGGATTGGTTGATTTCTCACCAAGGCGGGCCTTGCGTTTAAATGCTGCTTCTCTATTGGTTGAAAGACGCCTCAGTCTCGTTGTGGGTTCTTCCTGTATCATTCGACGTCATGTGTTGTTTTCTTTTTTTTTCACTGAAGGAGGTTAAAGGTGGCGAAGCTTCAAGTTAACAAGGAGCTGAACTGACTGAGTACACTTTGAAAACAACTACTCACACAGTTCATACCAATCAGAGCAAATCAATTTAATGTGGAATTCATGAAAATGCACAATAATTATTATAATTTAATAAACTTTATATAAAAACAGAGTTTACAAAGTGCTTTGACAGCAAGATGGAGAGACATAATGAATCAGCAGGATGTGAATAGGAAACGGACCACAGGGTTTTGTTCAAATTAATTAATATTTATATGAAAACTGAATATCCATAAAAGCAGTAATATGAACAATAAAAACACGACATCACATCATGGAAAGTCCATAAAAATGGGTGAGTCGTATCTGCTAGAGCGTTCCAAAGCCGAGGGAGCAACAGCTCTGTGAAAGGATCCTTCACACGCTCGCTCCTTCGTCATCTATATACTAAAATGGGTATATATATATATAATATAAATAATAATAATAGCATATATAGTAATTTTTTATTTGTGGTTCACAAGCGAGTGTTTGAATTAAATGTTGATTCACATTTATGAAGTCTGACACTGAGCGGAGAGTAGGAGGCCGGAGGTTTTATATCCCACCTGATGTTGTCAAATTAAACAAACAAATATTAAAGGGTTGATAGAAGATGGACACCATGTGTCTGCACATGCCCCATAAACCAAAATTCTTCAAACAAGAGATAAAAGAGGCCGTTGCTCTTTAATAAACACGTCCACCATTGTGTTTTCAAGAGTTCATCTCTCTAAAGGTGAGAGTTTAGCAGTTTTTGGTCCACGAACAGTATTGAGAGTATGAGCAGTCACATTTTTCCAAAGTAGAAGTGTGAAATATGTTGGTGCGTCTATTAGAATTTTGTCATATTTTTGTCCATGAAGTTAAAGAATGAGAGAAAGTGAAAAGCTAGGCATTAAAACATGGTTTACTTTCCTGACTCTTGACAAAGTGTTAAAAGCTACAATCAGACAAATTATCCTGAAAAACAACCAGTGGAAAATGCAGCAGTGACTCAAGTCCAATTCACTACCAAAGAAATTACTCTTACTAAGGAAGTAAGTTAATAAAATATACTATTGAATATAAACCACTTTATCGAGAGTGACGTCGTTATATATGTTATACATAAGAAGATAAATTATTATCACAGAGATTCGTTCTAGGCCCCCGAGGTAAACAATGGATGGATGGACTATTTTCACATATTGTCTGGATATACATTTGTAACATATGAAATAGAAAGTGTGTAAAAAGTGTTGACAATATAATTTCATAGATGACATTGTTTAGGAAATGTAGTTCATGGATCCATGTTGTTACCATACGTTGAACATACATATATATTAAATCCAAAATAGAGAATTTGGTTTGAAAAAAATCATGTTGATTTACCATAGAAAGACATGAGGTCGCTGCATTTAAGGCCTGGAAACATTATACAAGCCATCAAACTCATATTCAGACATTTAGAATTAAAGATTTGTGACATCAAATTTCAACCAATTTAACATTTCTATTATGGACCATCGTCTATTCCCATCTACAAGTTGTTCCACTTGCACAGTTACATGTCTGGAATTCTCCTGGGGTGGATAAAGACTCAAATTATGTTTGAAAATACAATTTCGATGAAGTTATGAGTTGATGGAATAAAGAAGCCAGGAACTATTTGGCTTTGTTAAAAAGTAGGTCAATAAAATGACTGAATCAATGGTTTCTAACCAGGAGATAACCACTCCACATCTCCCACCTACTCATCTTGTATGTGTCAGCAGACCGACGGCCATGGATCATATGCTGAAAACATTACCCCGTCGAACCTCCTGTTTGAAGAGGCGCTTTATGAAGCCGCAGCCTCGGGCTTTTCAAACAAATCTATTCAAGATTAGATTTATGAGCCTCTTTTTCTCTAATCTAATATTTTCATGCTGCCACTTCACTGCAGCTGTGTTTGGTTTGTTTCACCACAAGAGCTCTGATGCTAAAATGTTTGTTTTCAAAAGGAGGTTTTTTCGTCATTATGTGAGAATAAAAGCAGTTTTTCGAGGGCGGCCCTGACGGCTCATACACTCGACAATTTAACAAAACAATATGCTAATGGAACACAACAATCAAAAAAATTGTTTACAGCATCGAGAAAATCTGTAGTGTTTGGAAACAAAATGCTGCAACGTGAGTAAACAGCCAAGATCTGAGGGTCGACTGCAGGAACCATGAAATCTGCACATTTAGAGAAAACGTTCGGTTGTGTTCTTTCATTGATTTTCCATAAATGGTGCCCGAGTTGTCAAATTGGACATTTGCCTGCTGTTGTAGAGGGGGAATGAATGTACAACATGTGTCAGGTGACTTTAGTCTTTAAGGAGCTTGTTTCCTCTTCCTCAGATCTCACATTAGATCAGAACTATACGATATATGATGGACGGAATCAAAGCGTCTTGATCACCCCCCAGTGGCTGACTGCAGTACAGGCCTTGTCCTTGTTAATGGAGGGTACAGGGGTCCCAGTACCAGACAGTGGAAGTAACACATCGCTGCTGCTGGGCTCGTCTTGACCACGTGTTTCATCTGATGCCTTCGTTCAGCACGTGGGTGAGGACGGAGGAGGGAGAGTGGTCTGAGGACAGAGAGGACACATCACCTCGGGAGAAGGAGTAAGAGTGGATGGAGAAGATGAACTCACACTCACTGCTTTGTACTGATCTCTGATCTGTGACTTCAGGGATGTTGCATAATGTAAGTGATAACTGTATTGACTTTGTGAGGTTGTTTTAAAGACAACAGGTTTCTCTATAGAAACAGTTACCCACACAATTAAAGGATCCTTCACATGCACACTCCTTCCACACGGGGGCAGTGTTGTTTAACAGATACGTGAACTCTGCACTTCACTCTTTGCTGAGGCAGCAAACCCCTGCAGGTAGATTCACTGATCACGTTTACAGGTTTGTCTCATAACAGCAGACACGTGGTGTTGGGATGTCACTTACAAAATATGTAGAGTATTAAATATTACATATCACAACAGAGAATTCTGATTTAATATTTGTTCTCTCTTTTTCCTCTTATAAATAAGTTCTCTACCACCACACTTCAACTTCATCACATAAACAAGTAATTTTATGCTTAAACTGTGGTTAAAATAAATCAATCTTTATAATCAAATAATGTGTCTATAATATCTATAATATAATACATGTATATACATATAATATCATATCTATAATATCTATTCTAGTCTATTTCAATCAATACAATTGAATCAACTATATCCTAGTAGAGTTAATTGAACTCTTTGTACATTCTTGGGCAGGTTAAACAACATCACTGCAGTGTTTTATGATGTTAGGTTATTAATCTGTAAAGCAGGTACTGGATCACAGATTCATCTATTTGAGTACAAATAATATTTGCCTCTAAAATGAACAGTGGAGTAGAAGCTGCAGAAAATCACAACACTCCGGAGGAAATATGTAAAAACTGTACTTAGCTCAGTTTATCATATGATCCAGTGTCATCTCCCTGAGATAGAGAGTGAACCATCTACTTTCAAACTTTCAAACTTTGTCAGCACGGCACCAAAATAACACAGGTGCAAACTCATTATTAATTAATCCCACATCTGTAAACTCAGACCCGTGGAAGTGAGATCTCATCACATGTGCTCACAGGAAACATACTCAGGACTAAACGTCAACACTTTACAAAGCCACGTCCATTAAGAAGCTTCCCAGTATGGAGTGGAAGAACTTGACTGGTCTGCACAGAAACCCTGAGCTTGACCCCACCCCAACCTCCACTGGAGTTGAGCATCCCCGACGCACTCGTGGCTGAACTGAAACCAGACGTCTGTTCCATCCCACTGGTTTGACGTGTTCCAGTCGATTTGCGGAAGCGGCCAGTAGCAGATCCACAGAGTGGCTCTTTAAAGAGCCCACTTAAACGTGAAGCCATTTATATTATGTGCTTTAACTAATGAGGCTCTTTTGTTTGTTGTCATTTGTGTAATGTGATATTTGCCCTCATGAGCAAACACACTAATGGCCGAGGACGAGGATGAAAACGGGAGGGAGGGAGGGACAGAGAGAGAGAGAGAGAGAGAGAGAGAGAGAGAGAGAGAGAAATGGGGGGGGGCTTCATTAAAAAGTATTAAATGGAGAAAGGACGATTGACTTCATTTTCATTGGTAACGGTTCTGAGCGCATATAGACTTTCTAATGTCTCTGACAGGACACTTTGTGGACGTAATGTCTCGCTGCACTCCTGTGTGTGTATGTGTGTGTGTGTGTGTGGGGGGGGGGGGGGGGGGGGGGGGGGCGGGGGGACGGACACTGATTGACTTTAAAAGTGGCAGATGATGGAGCAGCGAGACATTAACAGGTTTTTCACTTTGCAATTTAGAGGTTTATGTCATCGGGGAATTGCGTCTAAGAGGCAATAACATGTAAAGTGGTCTCTCAGCGTATTCAAAGTTGTCCCAGCTCGTCCCTCCCTCCCTCTCTCGCTCTGTGTCTCGGTGACAAGCTGAGCGTTATGAGACTTCCCAGGAGACTCGGGGAAATGGTCCACGCTGAGGAGCCATATTACTTCGGAGACGCATGAATCACTGCTGCCTAAGAGCTACCGGAGCCGGCTGCTGTAAGATGAAATGATTATGAGATGAACATTTAGTAAAAGTCTGTTTTAGTGCCGTCAGTCACTGAGATAATCTGAAGTCTGAGAGGAAAGAAAAAAAATAATAATACGAGAGAGAAGAGACTCAGAGAATCAGAAAGATTCAAAGGAATCATTCTAAGAAGAGATAATAATGTCTTTTCATTATGTGGAGATATAAAGAATTATAAAGAATTACTGCCTGGTGGTTGTATGAGTCTGACCAGAACAGTTTCAGTCCCTATAGGTGTTGCTGGCCTATTCATTTCAAAATGATATGAGGTCACTGTGACCTTTGACCTTTGACCGCTGAAGTTGAATCAGTTCAACTTTGAGGACAAGAGACGACGGGTCAACATTGGTAGAAATTCCCTTAAGGCAGACTTGAGATTTCATGTTCACGAGGCCAGAAATGTTATCTAACGTTACAGCGACCTTGGACCTTTGACCTTTGACGTGTTCATGATGCAAAAAACTGGGTTTTGTTAGGTCACACTGAACTTTGACCTCAAACATTGACCTTAAAAAACTATCTGGTCGTCGTTGAGTCCAAATTTAGAGAAGTTTCCTTGAGATGTTCCTGATTCATCACGCTCATAACAACATGAGGTCATGTGACCCTACACGTTGACCTTCCCCCACCACATTCTAACCAGGATTCTCTGGAGATGTGTTGTGTGAGGTCACGGCAGCCCTCTGACCTTTGACCATCAAATTCTAAACAGCTCATCCATGAGTTCAAATGAAAGTTTGGACCAAATCTACAGAAATTCCCTAAAAGCATTCTGAAGAAATCGTGTTCACAACAACAGGACGACGAGACGTACAAACAAATCTACATGTGACCTAGAAACAAGCTTGTGAGAGAACGATGGAATCCATCGACCTCACGACTGAGACACTGCTGATTCACAATCACTGTGAAATACGGGTTTTATCTGATCAGTCAGGCTCCAGCTCACACTCTAATCTTTATTTATTTTTATCTGGATGTGACTCACACACACATTCAGTTTCCCCACCTGATGTTTATCTGTGACCTGCAAACAGAGTTAATGAAAGGTGGTTTCCAGAGGCGTCCGGGGCTCAGCTGGAAAATGAGTTTTAATGTGGGAATGAACGAAAGGTTAACGGTCTTTTATAGAATCATATAATTCATAATGACGCCTTCTCTCTTGGGGAAGGATTCACACGGATTATTCACATCTATTCATGTGATTCTATTTATTCGATTGATTTTCTCGACTCATGCTTTGTTATTTCATCTTCACGTCTGTCGTTAGTTTTTTCTAACATTGTGAGAAAAGGTGCTTTATAGGTAATATTTATCTTTATTAGCTCATTATTAATATTGTTGTTATTACAAACTTAGGACAAAGATTAACCGCTCCAGAAATGTGAAGCCAAATCATCTCAATCGCCCCCTGGTGGCTGGCTAGAGTGTAGGTTATACACCTTGCCTCCTCCATGTTAGCGGATGGGACATGAGCCAAACTAAAATGTCGAAGACCAAGTTTCTGATAAGTTGTGTTTTAATTGATGAGGTAATAAAGAGGGGAAATGTCCTGATTGACAGCTGAGACTCTGGCTCCAAACCCACAGGATGTTATGGGTTAATTCCTGGATGGTCCATGTGTCACCTGTGTATCAGACGCACACCAGGTCACAGGATATCCACAGTTTTTGTGAATAAAAATGAGTTTTTATTGGCTCTGCAGCAGACGTGACTCAGCACTTTACGATGCACCGCCGCCCCTAAAGAGCACCTGCTTCTCTGGAGGAGAGATTGTGACTGAAAGCCAATTATCCCTCCTGTCACAGGCAGGAATGGAACATTTCCATCTCCCTCTTTGACGCGTCGCACAACGTGAGAGGACAAACAGGTCCGTTCAGTGTGTGGAGATTATTTTTAGGCGTAGATCTGATAAAATGTCTCGGCGCTGTGACATCAACACAATGCAACACAACCTGCGGCGGCTGCAGCTCCGAGCACCGAGCAGCTGGAGAACACTTCAACACTATCGACACAACATATGACAGGCTAGAAACTTTCACTAACTGAAGTCACTTTTTTTTATAGATCAAATGTTTTCCCTCTTCTTTTCCTACTGAATATTTCAGTTTTATTCATTATTCAGTAGGTTTTACTACATTAGACCAACTTTAGAAACCATACACAACTTTTAAAACGTCCTTCAAACCAACATATAACTTTTCTTTTTGTCTCTTTTGTCAATTTCACGACTGTCGTGTGTTAGAAACCCTGATCAACACCTCCACTCGCTCTCTGGGAATTCCCTGGATATTTTTCTTACTGTATTCTCACATGGGCTCATTCTGACATTTTCCATTCTCACCTGCAGCCCCTCCTGTAAATTCCAGGTGATCTCAGGTCCGAAAGCAGCAATGTCCAGAAAAACAGCAATTCACAGTCACTTTCACTCAACTTCACTCAATTTAAAGTCCCACATTAAGCTGAACTGAAGAAGATTATTGAATAAAAGGTGAAATAACTCAAAGAAACAACTCCTGAAGATAACGGGACCTGGATGAGAATCTCCACAAATATCCTTAAGACAGAGGTTTATAATCTATTGACTGTAGGTAGGTGGATATAGAACTATAGTCAAAAACAGAAATCATGTGCATTTGACATTGAATCTATTGAAAAGTGTCCCTGTAATCAGAGACCAGGTCATTGCTCAGAAGAAACTTCTCTGTGATGAAGGAGAAAACCTTCGAATGAAATAAAAAAGAGTGAAATATGTTTTAAACGGAGCGACTCGGCCGATGCTGAAGAGAGAAGCTGTTTCAGAAGTTTTCTCAGGAGAAACTATTTATTGGATTTCTGGCGTCTGCTTGTAAACGCTGCGATACGTCTTCCTGCCGCGACGCCTTCACTCTGAGTTGTGGAGCGTTCGATGGGAAGCGATCATTCCCCCGACTGCCGGCGGAAAAAAAGAAAAAACTGGCTTCGTATTGATTCACACAGGAAAAAAATATAAAAAACCAGCGAGCATCAACATTTGTCCGTGACCCGCCTGTACGTTAGAAATGAGGAGGCCGCAGGTCCGGGGCTCTTCCATCAAACCAGTGACAAGAAAGAACTCCAATGACTTAATGATTCCTTCCAGATCAATTCCTCTGCTATGCTTACTGTTGGCTGCTAAACGCACCGATGATGCAATACAAAGTGCGTAAAATCTCTCTCGCCAACCGCGGCGCCACTTTGACTTATCGCTCTCTGACCTTCCGTGGCATTTGGAAAGGGCAGCTCCGGCAGACAGATGGTGCAGCCTCGTATGCAAATGGGTAATGTTCGGTGATGCCGGGCGGAATCCGACTCTGATAACTTGCTCCGTGACACTGATACTTGAGTTATGGGAAGATTTTCACAGTGTCGCACAAAAAAACCACACAGCTCAGTGTCTCTGAAGTGTCCGTGGCCCTGAAGTCAAATGGTCCTCGGACTGAAAGTTGAGTCCCAGGAGGACGAGGCCACTGAGTCCTTCACACCTCGCTCCTCTGACCTCGGTGTCTTCTCACGTCCGTCCAGAGTCCGGAGCTAATTTCAGGTGCTAATTGAATAAATGCTCACATTGCCCAGCGTGACCCTGGAGCTCCTCTGACGTTCTGTATCGGAGCAGCAGACGTGGTGTGTGTTCAATAAACATCAGGTTCCATCAGAGTATCTGCATGCACACTACAACCTGAGCACTGTGGAGACCAGAAGGTCGTTAAGGTTCAGAGGACATAGTGTGCTCCGGTGACAGTGGTGCAAAGCGGTGTACCATGTTCAAGAACCCACATCCCCCGGCTGGAAATTTATTTATTGCGTGTTGTGTCCAAAACATATAAATTAAGAGACTGTGTAGGAACGTTTTGAACCACGTGCCTGCTGCTGCAACTTTACTTTCCACTATTGAATGAGCACAAATTGATTTGGACCCACACTAAATGTCATATATTTGCATTTAGATTGCTAACATAGAGCCGTCCACGTTTACAAGTCTCTAACCTGAAGACATAAAGTCACATGTCCCTTTTTGCATGGACGATTCATTTCTAATGAAAGGATATGAACAGAAAAACATTTGTCCAAGAGAAGGTGCATTAAGGGACTTTCCGGGTTCTGTAGATAAATTGCTGCTCAGGCTGCCTGAGGTCAAAGACGACACTGGAAGTCAACATGATCCATAAAGAAAATATTTGTTCATCTCAAAATCTGAAGGGGCAAAACTAGACGTTGATAAAGTTAGTTCCTAGGAGACAAGATTAACATATCTTTAGAATATTGATGCTAATACTTTAGGGCACATTTAAGATAAATAATACTGAACATATAGCTGCAAAATGTTGACGTTCCATATTACAATGTTTATTTACCCCTCACATCAGTTGGTAAATGTTGAAATGAATGTATGAATGTTAAAACCCATTAGAAGTGAGATGAACAGCTTGTTTCCAGCTCGATGTTCAGCTCGTTCACTCATTTGAAATCGATGCCAGAGTCTGAACTGACCATGATCCACACCACTTACTGTTCTGTCCATGCAGGGAAACATTCATTATTAAGTTTAATAAAACACAAAGACAGAAGACGAGCGTGTAAACATCCCTGCAGCTGCGTCTCTTCTCATTCCTCCCTCTTCCTCGGGGAGGTCAAAGGTCAGGATCTGCTGAATATTAACTAAACAGGGACTGGAGGCGTCTCCCCGGTGCCGACACATGATCCTAATACGTATTAACATCTTTTCAGTCTATTCCTGCTCGGTACTCTGAGGGAGAGGAAGAGAGAGCAGCTCATTCCTCACTCCACCTCCTTCTCCTCCTCCTCTTCCTCGCTTCCCGCCTGAGTTGTGACAATTCAATCTGTTCAGCGTCTTCCCACATGAATAATGGATGAAACCTGCAGCCTCTGAATGTGGCGGGGATTTACGTTGATCGAGCAAACCGCTGCTTCATAACTCCTCCTCCTCCTCCTCCTCCTCCTCCTCCTCCTCCTCCTCCTCCTCCTCCTCCTCCTCCTCCTCCTCCTCCTCCTCCTCCTCGTGTCACAGGCTCAGTGGAATTGAAAGAGCTGGAAAAACAATAAGAGGAAGCAGAGGAAACCTTTTATTATCATGTCCTGCAGTTTGTTTTTACAATATTTAAAATGTTTAAAGTTTGTCATTGTTCATTTTAGTTATAAAACTACTTTTCATCCAGATAGAAGATGATAAAAACATCTGTATGATTTTAAATTTACATTATTTTGTACCTGCACTTAGTGACAAAGAGTCAAAAGCTATTTGAACCCAGAGGGACCTTCACACAGAACCTCTCCCACCTGATCACCACTTCACATGTTCATGCATAAAGATCACACACGTGAAACATACAAGACAATAAACATAAGAGAATTGCCCTAAACGTAAGTATATTTTTGATTCATAAAATCCAGATAAATTACTGGATACAACCCTAATTCCACCTGTCCTTGGGTGAGTTGATCAAATGGGATTGATCTAAATATGATGTGGTAAAAGTCACAATCTGGAGATATGTTTGGTTTCATAGCTTTAGTTCCAATGAAGGGAAATGAAAATGCAAATCATCGTCCCTGTGCTAGAAGACAGAACCATAAACGTTCTCCAGTTTAGTTTGGAGGAAGCTGACTGTCCTGACCTCTGACCCCTGACCCCTGACCTCCACCCAGCAACCTCAGGGATGAACTGGATAGTCGACTGTTCAGCTCGGCGTCACCACCAGCAGGGCTGAACGGCAGCAGATCCCTGCAGCCGGGTGGACACCATGAAGAACCAGGCGAGCAGGACGGAGTCTGTGGTCTTTAGAACAAGCAACTGACACAACAGCTGCTCTGATGGAATTCTCCTGACAGGCGATGTCAGAACATCTGAGTGATTGAGCCGGTGAAACGTTTCCAGCTGCAGGTGAAGCTCTGAAAGACGTGAAAACCACTTCAGCTGCCACATGACGCCTGTGACGTCCAGACATCGGAAACAAGAAGATGTTCTGAGCAGAAACCTCAAAGTGCTTCAAACTTTAAACATTAAATCACTCAGTGGACCACAGAATCAATAATCCAGCCTCTTTTTCAGAAGACAGAGTTTCCTCTGACATTTGACAGGATGGTGATCAGTCATAAAACGTTTAAGACTCTGAGATGTGACCAGACAGACGGTGAAAGTCATCTGAAGTCATCTGAAGTCACACAACTTTGTCTGGGAATCGTTTATTTCAAAGCTTTGAACGTCAGCTTCCTCCGTCTCGATATTCACATAAACAAAGGAAGCTGAATAAGTTCATCCTCCGGTCTGAGAAAATCTCATTCTGACATTTATGTGAAAGAGAGCGAGTATTGCCTCGGGGGGGGGATATTTGAGAAACTGGATTTGATTGAGACGTCCAGTGATTCATCAATCCCTGCCCCAGACGTCTCTGTGGGCGAATCAAAACACTCGCTATGCAAGAGAATGAAACCTAATTAAGTTGAAGAGAATCAAAGAAACTGAAACAAGAGAATCAAGTAAAGCTTGTTATAAATTCAAGCCCTGTTTTAGACCAAATTTATTAGAACTTCCAAACTGAGCCTTTCAAAATAAAACAGGAAACCTTACAGGGGTTTGTTTTCACTGTGTAAATTAGCTAAAGTGAAATCACAGAGTTTAATAATTCAACCACACAAAAGGATCAGAGCAAGTTTCAGTCTTCATATAGTTCCAGACCTGTAGGAGGTCACGTGACCTTGGACGACTGAAATGTAATCAGTTCATCTTTGAGTCAAAATAACAAGAAAAGGCAGTTTGAGAGGCCAAGTTCAAGAAGCCAGTGTAACCTTGACCTTTGACCTTTAATCACCCAAATCTGATCCATAAATCTTTGATTCTATGTGAACATTTGTCCCAAATTTGAAAGTCAATCTTTGAGGCGTTCTTAAAATAACACATTCACAAGGCAAAGGAGGGATTTGTGAGGTCACAGCGACCTTTGACCCCCAAAATCCAACCTGTTCATCTTCTCTTCACAAAAAATATAACATATGGACGGACAACCTAAAAACATAAAGGCTCAAAGATACACAGAGAGAAACTGTAGTTTGGAAAAGGCCCAGAGAATCCTGGGGAAATTATAACATCTAAAAATTTGACAGCAACATATTTTTATGTGTCCCATGTCTGACAGAAACCATTTTTGATCTTCGTAATGTTGTTTCTCAACTGGCAAATTAAAATCTAATTCCCGCACATGGCTCGTCCTCCTCCTCTCTGGCTCGAGAACGAATGTCCTCAACGAAACAAATTTGGCAGAGAAAATACTGAACAGAAGACTCTCCTGACAGGCTGCAGCTTTTTGTGCTCCTGGAGAAAATGCAAAGTCCAAGAGAGGCAGCGGGTGTGTGCGGCTCCGTCTGCAGAAAGGAAAATTAGATTAAGTTTTAGAGGTTTAGTGAAGTGAAGTGTGAAAGTCAGTTTCAATAAGAGGCTCAGTCAGTCATTTATAAAGAATAAAAAAAAAAGCCCAAGACTGCATTTCATCACTGGAGAGAAAGAACGACAGAGAATATCTTCAGGAGAGAAAAGAGGAGAAATTCACACTTTGTAGATTTTGGTCTCTGGGCTCCTCCCACAAGCTGCAGCTCTGATGGAGAGTGTGTGTTTGTGTGTGTGTGTGTGTGTGTGTGTGTGTGTGTGTGTTTGTAAATTTGCCTTTAGCTGGAGCCCACACTGGCTCACAATAGTTTGTTTGTCTGAAACGAGATCGGTTTTAAATGATGCACGCATTCTTTACGTTGGCATGGCTGTTGCATCCACCAGAGGGCGCTGCAGCGACGGTGGAAAAGTTTAAAAAAAATGTCCTTCCGAGGCAAAAGTGGACATGTTGGTCCAACCTGCGTCTTTAAAAGGTGATTTATTGGCTACACATTGCACAGAATTCTTCATCCTATGTGATAAGTAAGAGATCAAAACACACCCTCCCCCCCCCCCCCCCCCCCCCATAGGTGAATGATAATGGCAGCATCCAGAACAAAGGCAAAGTGAGAATAAAGTTCAGTTCCCATCTGCTCCGTGAGGTTAACCTGTTCTTCTTGGGCGTCGTGTTGAACAGCGTCAGTGCTTGCAGGTGTCTGTGGTGTCGAGTCCCCCCCCCCCCCCCCCCCTTTGTGGTCGGACAGGTTGAGGGCCGAGCACGACGCCTCATGACCATTAGGGCTAATGTGGTAATTTGACAGAGAGCAACTGAACGCTCCAGCAGGGTTAATGTGGTGTCCAGTTTCATTTCCTGGTTATTAGTGCTGAATGATTATGACAGCTTTTCTGGGAGTTCAATTCCCTCCGCTGATCTCTCTCTGCTCCACACACACACACACACACACACACACACACACACACACACACACACACACACACACACAGGAAGAGAGAGTTCAACCTTTCCTCTGTTCGTCACTCAAGCTTCATCCTCGTGACTCATTTTCTTATTCTTCTGTTCTCGAATCCTTCTCATTCTAACTCATCACTTCATGTCCAGAGAGTAAAGGAGCGTGAGAGGGATTCACACTGTGGTGGCAGTTTGAGGCTCAGCTCATCACTTGGTCCAAGACATTCATGATCCCCAGAGGATGAATCCAACCTACCTCCTCTGACCTCCTCGCGCAGCACCATGACTCGTACAACTTTTGATTTGAGGTGAAATCTCCTGACAGCCACTGGAGGAATCTGTAAAAAACCTACGACACATATTCAAAGTCGCTACAGAGAATAAACTCTATTGACTTTGGTGATTCCTTCACAGTCCAAGTCCAAGTGAACTTTATCCTTACTCAGATACAACAAGAAGTTCACAGCAGAACGAAATCTGTAACTTAACACAACAAAAATAGACACAAAAGACCTAAAGTCTAAATTCTAATTTCACCTTGTTTATGATTTTCATGACCAGATACATGATTAATCTGAATTATTGACATATTTTAGACTAGTTAACCCCAATTTATGATTGAGAGATTTCAGTTTCCTGTAATATCTGCCTTGAACGACACCATGTGAGGGAGATGTGTCGGTGGAGATCTGATCTGAAACCTATGTTCTTCTACATCATGGGTTCCTAACCAGAGATTCAACCCACTGATTTGCACCTGTTCACATAAAGAGGGGGGGGGGGAGTGTGGTGTGAATGAAAACCTCAGCTCTCCACGACACATAAACCCTGATAATAACCTCCATGCATGGTTGATGTCATCGCACTGACCTGAGCCACAGACTCTGTTTATGTTTCTGGTTTTATCGCCACAGAGCTCAAATTAAAAAAGTCAGAACGAGCAGAAAGAGACACGCAGCCCCCCCGTGAGAGGAAAACTGTGTCCTCAAATTCAACCTTTATTCGGATCAATAAAGTCCAAACCCGTCACGGGGATCATCCTTCAACAGTGTGTTTAAAATAATGAGGGGAGCGATCTGTGAATGCAGGGATGTGGATTCATTCAGGTGAATCCTCTGCTCCATGTTGTGGGTGTGAACTCTCTGCAGCAGATCAGTGACTCAAATCATCTGAGCAGAAATGAAAACCTGGATCTGATCCAGGAGACAGATTGAAATGAATCTTCAATCCATTTAATTTTCCACAAACAGGAGTTTCTGAGTGGATGAAAACCTGCAGGGGATTGTTCATCAATACATTAAAGATTGATGACGTCTGCACTGGGGCAGCAGATCATACGTGATGCTCTCAGAGAACTATCACACAATAAGGATCATCAGAAAGTCCAGAAATGCAAAAACCTATATTTTACTTTGGCCACTATCTCATCTTAATTTAACTTAAAACTGACACCGAGCCCAAAACGCTCTTGTGCACAGAGATCGTTTTATTTTGAAGTTCTGTGGAGTTGGCCTTAGTTTAGCTTTTTGGTCTAAATGCAAATAAAAAAAGAATCCTCCGCATTTTCAGTTTCCATCCGAGTCTGTGTAGGAGTCAGTGAATGTTGGCTGCATGCATCATCGCTGCTGCTCCACAAGATGTCTGAGTCTGAGGCCATCTGCTCAGACCAGGCTGGAGAGGACCCGACCCAGAGGACCGAGGCCGGAGGATCCGTCTCCGTCCACCGAGGAGACAGACTCACAATGTCCACACTGCGAATTCAAGGTCGTTTAAATTTGTCGTTTTGCTTCACTTCAGAAGTTGCTGCGTTTTAGAGGCGACTGTTTACTTAAAGCAATGAAAAGGCGAAAATAATCACATGAAGAAGAGGGTCAATAAAACAAATGTGGCAGGCTGATATATCAGTCTCATCCTAATGTTTTTACACGCGCACACACACACACACACTAACACACACACACACACAGCATAAATAGGTGTTGTTTGTCCCATTAGCCGGAGATTGTCTCCGTGTGCGTTGCAGAATAACGACTTTCAATGACTCATTTCGGGGATAAAACTCTAATTTAAACAGTTTGGAAAGAAGCAGGTGTCCTTGAACGGAAAATAAAAGAAACTGAATAATGTTTATTGCAGCAGATTCAACGTGTTTATTTACGACCGCGTGGCCGTTATCAGACCAGTGAGTCATTCGCCTGCCGGGGAGCAGAGAGCACCGGAGGAAGGTAAACTACAAATCACTGTGTGGTGGTTTCTTCAGGGCCGAGGGTTCAGGTGGAAGCAGAGAAGAGAACAACTTTGTAATTATATGGATTTTTTTTTTACATTTTAAATGACAAAATGCAAACAGATACAGATGTTAATCGAAATAATCCTTCAACTCTTGAAAAATGGGTGTAATAAAACTCAGACTGGCTCATTTAACCACGACTGGGATCAGGATTTGACCCTGAACAAGTTCATATAACCACGACATCAAGGGTCCGGATCCATCACGTAAATAGAGAGAGATCATAAAGTACCATATGTATCGGGGGTGGATACCACAGTGTGATTGACAGCTAGCACCGTACAATGGGTTCAGGTTGAGATGTCCTCAGACCAAGGAGGGACGAAGGCGATGTGCAGATAATGAAGTCAGGTCAGGAAGTGGTTTGGCCCCGGGGCCTCTTTGCTCTAATCGAGGTGAAGCTGTTCACAAATAGGAAATCCCCAAAGAAAAACAACAATCAACTACTATCGATTCTACTTTTTAAAACTTACTTCCTCCTCAATCAGGACACAAATAAAGTCGAGATCTGCAAATCAAACTTGTAGAAACAACCCGGAGCTATGTAGGCGTCCCCCCCCCTCCCCCCCCCCTCCGACCTGAGCCCCCCCCCTACTCCCTCGCTTCCTGACACTAGCTCTCCAAGTCTTGTGCGACCTCTCGCTCTTCACCTGCGATGCCTCCTCCTCTTCGTCTCCTGCGAGGAGCACATGTAAATCTAAAAGGGCCCAGAGGAGCCTCGGCCCGGCTGCACATGGGGGGGGGGGGGGGGGGGGCCTCTGAGCCGCCCTGACCTGGATAATCTGCCGCTCCTTTAAAGGCGGGTAATGAAACTCGCCACCCTGCCACTTAGTACTGATCCCTCTCTCTCTCTCTCTCTCTCTCTCTCTCTCTCTCTCTCTCTCTCTCTCTCTCTCTCTCTCTCTCTGCCCTGCTCCGTTAGTCTTCACCACTTCCCTCACTTTTAATTCTTTTTTATCTGTTTCAATTTATTCCCGTCTCTTTCTCTTAGTCTCTGTCTCGCTCTCTGAGGAGTCTGGAGGGGAATCTATAGACGGTAATTAACTCTCTCTCTCTTTCTCAGACACACACACACACACACACACACACACACACACACACACACACACACACCTACACACACACACACACACAGCTCTATCACTTTATACCGCCGCTGAAGGGTGAGTCAGCGCCGCCCAGTAAAGACTGATGTGACATGGTTAACGCCCTGGTGTCACTCAACCGTCACTTTCACCAACCAGATGGACCCACCCCCTCCTCCCCTGACCGCCACCCACCAGCCAATCAGCTGCCTCCGCCTGCTCCATCAGCGGCGTCAGCCTCTCGGTGACGGACACGTTGGCGTCCTCAGCTCCGGTCCCGACATGTTTCACTTCTCTCGATGTGAAACTCAAGCTGTCGTCACGTTCAGGCTCCAACTGTGGTTTATTATTATATTAAAGAATAAAATAATCCAGACTCTAATCCAAAACTTTCTCAGTTGGTGGTTATTAGGTAAAAGTTAAAGTTGAATTTAAAGAGACACCATCAAAGTGCATTTAGTATAAATCCTGCTATGGAAAGATCAGTGTTGTTGTTTACAGCTGAGTTGTTTACAGTAACGAAGTATTTGTACGCTGGTACTTCCCTCCACTGGATATGTCGCATCAGTACCTAGCTATACGAAGAAGTTGTGTAAATAACACAGTTTGACCCTTAACACTCCGACGGCCCGCCCACAAAGACACCAAATTACAAACAGTCAAAAACAACCACACAAAACAACTATTGGACACACAATAACAACAGAAAGACACAATTGCCCTCTGAGACACAAAGACACAACACGTCAAATTACAAACAGGAGCACACAGCACTGATGAGCTCTCTGAAAATATCACTGTGCACGTTGTCCTTTTTTCTACAGCTGGATTGTTTACATCCCTCCATTATCTATAACACTTATTCGTTCTGGGTCGGGGGGGTAGGCGATCCTGGATGACATTGGGCGAGAGGCAGGGTAACGGCAATTAAGTCCATTCACATTCTAAACTGTTCTGGTTCCACTTTGTAATTTAGGAACTAAAGAGTTTTGTCTGACTTACGGACGTCCTGTGGTCATCACCTACGTGGGCGGAGTCTACCTGTACTTGACTCTGATTGGTTTTTAGACGATCATCTGCTTCTTCTTCTTCTTCTTCTTCTTCTATTGTTTAATTCTGTATCCACCTAAATTACAAACTCTCCAACAAAGTGTTTTCACTGCAAACCGACAGAACCCTGGTTCAGTTTGATCCAGACCCAGAACTCCTCTTCTGCTTTGAGGAACCGTTCACACCTGATGTTCAGGTTCACACTGAACTGAAGAGTCTGAAGCTCTGAACCAAACCAGGTGTGAAACTAAACCAATGAGAAACTATCTGTGAGCAAAAGACTGTTTAGTTATTGAATGAAAAACGTTTCACTTTGTAGTTGTTTTATTTCCTGCTTCTATCTCAGTTTGACAAATGACTTGTGACAGACTCCCTCTGTTTGAATAACTAACATGAGAGAGAGAGAGGGTTAGAGAGAGAGAGAGAGAGAGAGAGAGAGAGAGAGAGAGAGAGAGAGAGACAGAGAGAGAGAGAGAGTGAGAGATCAGCGCAGACGAGAATTAGCTTCGATAGAGAAGCTCTGAATATGACACTTTTAGCCCCTTGATAAACTGCGTATTTATTCTTATTTGCTGATCAGTAAATCATGGATCAATATTGAAAAAGAGACCATATGAAAATCCTGTGCATGATGCCACCTCTCTGGCAGGTTCACAACAGAACCCAGAATAAAAGTCTCAACCACCGTCAAGGTGAACTAGAGCCATCCACTGGATCTGCCTCTTCTTCCTCTGCCTCACTAACTAGCAGCTAGGTCTTTAATGACTAAGTTTATTCAACAAAATGTTGAAATTGTTGAATATGTAGAATTTTGTGTATTTTTTTAAATTCCATCAAAACTTTCCGATTGTTGTTCATTGAAGTACAAAGGAAAGGAAATTATTGAATGTTAAAAGATAACCCCTATGATCTTTGGAATCCTTTATTTGGAGTGCACTCTCCTATGATCATAAAGACTTCATCATGTGTACTCTATGTGGCGCTACTGCACTTTACTCACTTGCTAACCACCACACACAAGCAGCAGAGATTATATTCTTAAGCAAGATGGCAACAGAGAACATGTTTCCAAGAGTCACCCAGGAACATCTGCTCCAGGATGAACAACATCCAGGCAGATGTGAGGTGTCGACCATTGAGGGGGGGAGTTCCCTTTGTGCAGAGATAACCGCTTGTATTAACAAGCTTCAGCAGGATCTTCACCGTATGGAGGAAAAATACAAAGAAGAAAAAGCAGAGAAGGTGAACCTGAAAACGTTACTTCATACGCTCATCACCAGCTCCCAAAATGTGCCCTGCATTCAAGAGATCATAGAGGGACCACTCTTTAAAAAGAGGGCAGAGTTTTTAAAGATTCTAGTTTCACAAAAGATTGAGTCCATTATTAAAGAAAAGGACAAAACTATTCTGTGTCTCAACACAAAGATCACAGAGCTAGAGTGTTGCAACAACCAGCTGAAGCAATCAGCCTTCTTTCCTTCTCCGCCTGCCGAGAGCTACCCGTTTGTCTTTGACAAGGAGAAGCTCCTCCGCCAGCATATCCAGGACCTCAAAGAGCAGCTTCAAATGGAGATATCTGATAATGAAGAAAAGACCTCTGAGTATGAAGAAAAGATCTCTAAGGACAGACAAAAGTTATCTGGGTATGAACAGAAAGTCTCTGAGGATAAACAAAAGATCTCTGACTATGAAAAGAAGATCCAGGACCTCAAAGAGCAGCTTCAAATGGAGCTGAGGAAGTCTGCAGCTTCTGCAGATAAAAAAAAGGTATCAGCCCAAAGGTCAGATGAAGAACCAGAGGTCTCAAATGAAGAACCAGAGGTCTCAGATGAAGAACCAGAGGTCTCAGATGAAGAACCAGAGGTCTCAGATGAAGAACCAGAGGTCGAAGAGGTCGAAGTTGAGGAACCGGAGACAAAAAAGAACAAAAAAGGTTGGAAAAGATTTACACGTTACCTCAAACCATGGAAGTGGGCGAAAATCCCATCCCATAAACCAGAGGTCTCAGGTGAAGAACCAGAGGTCGAAGAGGTCGAAGTTGAGGAACCGGATGTCTCAGATGAAGAACCAGAGGTCGAAGTTGATGAAAGACCAGAGACAAAAAAGAACAAAAAAGGGTGGAAAAGATTTACACGTTACCTCAAACCATGGAAGTGGGCGAAAAACCCACCCCACAATCCAGAGGTCTCAAGTGAAGAAACAGAGGTCTCATATGAAGGATCGGAGGGCTCATATGAAGAACCAGAGGTCTCATGTGAAGGATCGGAGGGCTCATATCAAGAATCACAGGTCTCATATGAAGAAGCAGAGGTCTCATATGAAGGATCGGAGGGGTCGTATGAAGAACCGGAGGTCTCATATGAAGGATCGGAGGTCTCGGATGATGAACCGGAGGTTACGAATGAACAAACCTTCTGCTACTTCTATTGGTTTTGTGGAAGAAGGCAACAATCGTCAAGAAGAAGAAGATAGATGATACATTTATTGGTCCCACACACATGCACACACACGACATGCAAGGGGGGGGGATTTGTTCTCTGCCTTTGACCCATCTGGTGAACACAGGAGGACACACAGCGCAGTGGGCATCCATGCACGGCGCCCGGGGAGCAGGTGTTCGGGGAGTAAGGTGCCTTGCTCAGGGGCACTTAGACGGTGGGGAACAGGTCCAGGTGTTGTCCATCCAGTTTTTTTTTGTTGTTGTCGCTCCGTGGAGTCGAACCGGAGACCACCGTTGGATTTTCTGTCCAAGGTGAACTAGAGCCATCCACTGGATCTGCCTCTTCTTCCTCCGCTTCACTCATGTTGTGCAATAATAGGCAGACTTGATGTTGGCTTATTAATAATGATCATAAATTATGATTGTTAAAATAATAAACATAATTATAAAAATAATACAATTATTAATTAAAACGATAAAAATACTTTTTTGTTTGTCTGTTCATGATACACCTGTGTACCGATTTTTGTTTTCAAGTTCCGGGGTCTCGGGGGGGTACCATTGAGACATTTTATGACACCCATTGAAAATTCCTTCAGATTACGTACATTTTCACCACCTTCTAACTTTCTGCAAATTTTGGTAAGAATTTGACAGAGCAGACTGGGATGCCCACACATGAGTCACAGGGAGATAAAAATGGGTCAGTGAACAAAAACCTGAGTTACACAGTGTGCTGTAATGAGCAGCCGGGAACTAACAGTGAGGTTAAGTTATACTCTTTAATTCAGCTTTGAGTGTTAAGGCCAATTTATGCTTCTCCGTTTTGACGAGCACGGACAGATAGGGCCGCCTTCTTTGCCGTGGAACCTCCTCTCCGAGCGCCTCGGAGAGCTTTTCGTGCACCTCTGATTTTTCTAACTGGACGTCGGCATGGCGGAGAGCCTACGGATAGCCCTTGGCTGTGATTGGTCTGCTAACGTCCGCTAAAGACATTTCCAGACCTCAAACCTCCTGTTTCTTTCCTTATAGCACAATAAACCCAAACACACCTACGATTCTACGATTAGTGTGACAAGTGTGTTAAGCCAGTGGAGTTGTCCGGCTGGCGGTTGCTGGTTAGAGACCTAACGGCATGTGTGTACGGTCACATACGGTTACAAAGCCCTGTCATATTGGTGCTAGCGGCGCTAGCCACCATGCTAACTGCGGTGGGAACAGCGCAAAAACCCGCTGACTTTAATCCCACGGCTGTCATGACACTGTTTCTCAAACACCGTCAGGTTAGAAGCAAACACTTGGTAGTTTCAACCACCGTCAAGGTGAACTAGAGCCATCCACTGGATCTGCCTCTTCTTCCTCCGCCTCACTAACTAGCAGCTAGGTCTTTAATGACTACGTTTATTCAACAAAATGTTGAAATTGTTGAATATGTAGAATTTTGTGTATTTTAAAAAAATCCATCAAAACTTTCCGATTGTTGTTAATTGAAATACAAAGGACAGGAAATGATTGAATGTTAAAAGATAACCCCTATGATCTTTGGAATCCTTTATTTGGAGTGCACTGTCCTATGATCATAAAGACTTCATCATGTGTACTCCATGTGGCGCTACTGCACTTTACTCACTTGCTAACCGCCACCCACAAGCAGCAGAGCTTATATCCTTAAGCAAGATGGCAACAGAGAACATGTTTCCAAGAGTCACCCAGGAACATCTGCTCCAGGATGAACAACATCCAGGCAGACTTGAGGTGTCGACCATTGAGGGGGGGAGTTCCCTTTGCACAGAGATAACCGCTTGTATTAACAAGCTTCAGCAGGATCTACACCGTATGGAGGAAAAATACAAAGAAGAAAAAGCAGAGAAGGTGAACCTGAAAACGTTACTTCATACGCTCATCACCAGCTCCCAAAATGTGCCCTGCATTCAAGAGATCATAGAGGGACCACTCTTTAAAAAGAGGGCAGAGTTTTTAAAGATTCTAGTTTCACAAAAGATTGAGTCCATTATTAAAGAAAAGGACAAAACTATTCTGTGTCTCAACACAAAGATCACAGAGCTAGAGTGTTGCAACAACCAGCTGAAGCAATCAGCCTTCTTTCCTTCTCCGCCTGCCGAGAGCTACCCGTTTGTCTTTGACAAGGAGAAGCTCCTCCGCCAGCATATCCAGGACCTCAAAGAGCAGCTTCAAATGGAGATATCTGATAATGAAGAAAAGACCTCTGAGTATGAAGAAAAGATCTCTAAGGACAGACAAAAGTTATCTGGGTATGAACAGAAAGTCTCTGAGGATAAACAAAAGATCTCTGACTATGAAAAGAAGATCCAGGACCTCAAAGAGCAGCTTCAAATGGAGCTGAGGAAGTCTGCAGCTTCTGCAGATAAAAAAAAGGTATCAGCCCAAAGGTCAGATGAAGAACCAGAGGTCTCAAATGAAGAACCAGAGGTCTCAGATGAAGAACCAGAGGTCGAAGAGGTCGAAGTTGAGGAACCGGAGACAAAAAAGAACAAAAAAGGTTGGAAAAGATTTACACGTTACCTCAAACCATGGAAGTGGGCGAAAATCCCACCCCATAAACCAGAGGTCTCAGGTGAAGAACCAGAGGTCGAAGTTGAGGAACCGGACGTCTCAGATGAAGAACCAGAGGTCGAAGTTGATGAAAGACCAGAGACAAAAAAGAACAAAAAAGGGTGGAAAAGATTTACACGTTACCTCAAACCATGGAAGTGGGCGAAAAACCCACCCCACAATCCAGAGGTCTCAAGTGAAGAAACAGAGGGCTCATATGAAGAACCAGAGGGCTCATATGAAGGATCGGAGAGGTCGTATGAAGAATCAAAGGTCTCATATGAAGAATCACAGGTCTCATATGAGGAATCGGAGGTCTCATATGAAGGATCGGAGGGCTCATATGATGAACCGGAGGTCTCATATGAAGGATCGGAGGGGTCGTATGAAGAACCGGAGGTCTCATATGATGAACCAGAGGTCTCATATGATGAACCGGAGGTCTCGGATGATGAACCGGAGGTTACGAATGAAGAAACCTTCTGCTACTTCTATTGGTTTTGTGGAAGAAGGCAACAATCGTCAAGAAGAAGAAGATAGATGATACATTTATTGGTCCCACACACATGCACACACACGACATGCAAGGGGGGGGAATTTGTTCTCTGCCTTTGACCCATCTGGTGAACACAGGAGGACACACAGCGCAGTGGGCATCCATGCACGGCGCCCGGGGAGCAGGTGTTGGGGGAGTAAGGTGCCTTGCTCAGGGGCACTTAGACGGTGGGGAACAGGTCCAGGTGTTGTCCATCCAGGTTTTTTTTTTGTTGTTGTCGCTCCGTGGAGTCGAACCGGAGACCACCGTTGGATTTTCTGTCCAAGAAGAACTAGAGCCATCCACTGGATCTGCCTCTTCTTCCTCCGCTTCACTCATGTTGTGCGATAATAGGCAGACTTGATGTTGGCTTATTAATAATGATCATAAATTGTGATTGTTAAAATAATAAACATAATTATAAAAATAATATAATTATTAATTAAAACGATAAAGACTTTTTTGTTTGTCTGTTCATGATACACCTGTGTACCGATTTTTGTTTTCAAGTTCCGGGGGTCTCGGGGCGGGGTACCATTGAGACATTTTGCGACACCCATTGAAAATTCCTTCAGAATATGTATATTTTCACCACTTTCTAACTTTCTGCAAATTTTGGTAAGAATTTGACAGAGCAGACTGGGATACCCACACATGAGTCACAGGAAGGTAAAAATGGGTCAGTGGACAAAAACCTGAGTTACACAGTGTGCTGTAATGAGCAACCGGGAACTAACAGTGAGGTTAAGTTATACTCTTTAATTCAGCTTTGAGTGTTAATGTAAAGCCAATGTCTGCTTCTCCGTTTTGACGAGCACGGACAGATAGGGTCGCCTTCTTTGCCGTGGAACCTCCTCTCCGAGCGCCTCGGAGAGCTTTTCGTGCACCTCTGATTTTTCTAACTAGACGTTGGCATGGCGGAGAGCCTACGGATAGCCCTTGGCTGTGATTGGTCCGCTAACGTCCGCTAAAGACATTTCCAGACCTCAAACTTCCTGTTTCTTTCCCTATAGCACAATAAACCCAAACACACCTACGATTCTACGATTAATGTGACAAGTGTGTTAATCCAGTGGAGTTGTCCGGCTGACGGTGGCTGGTTAGAGACCTAACGGCATGTGTGTACGGTCACATGAGGTTATAAAGCCCTGTCATAACGGCGCTAGCGGCGCTAGCCACCATGCTAACTGCGGTGGGAACAGCGCAAAAACCCGCTGACTTTAATCCCACGGCTGTCATGACACTGTTTCTCAAACACCGTCAGGTTAGAAGCAAACACTTGGTAGTAGTTAGTATCGGGAGTAGCTGCTGACTGTGTGTGGAAGCTGGGGGGGGGGGGGGGGGGGGGGGAGCTAGCTTCCTCTGTGTAGCTTCAAGCTGTTGAATTAGCAACGCAGTTCGGAAACAAAGACCGGGGAACCGCTGCGCTAACACACGATAACATAAACATTATGACCCGTTGGGTGTCACGTTATTTCAGCAAAAACTGTCGCGTCACCAACAGCCTTTGTCTGTTAGCTGCATCGTTCACTGTGTGTGAGGAGCCGGGGGGTCGTAAATAAACCAGCGTGGACTTCTTCTACATACCTCATGAGGTAGGCTTCTCTAAGCTCGTCTTCCGTGGCGCCAACTACTGTTTTGGCGGTGAATTGTTTTCAGCAACAAACAGCTCGTAGAGCCACGAATAAAAAAAGAGTCCGGTCCGTACGTCCGACCGCGCGTAACGGACTCGGAGAAGCAGACTTTAGCCTTCAGACGCTACAGAGCCACCGGGCTACAGAGGAAACGGGCTGACAACAGAAGGGTCCCATACCCCAAGTGCATGAAGGTGCCTGAGACGCTTTGCATGCTGGGTGGAAGGGTTTGAAATGAAAAGCACATACAGGGTTTTCAGACCTGCACTGAAGTGTGTATGTGTGTGTGTTTGTGTCCACCTTTGTCAGATCTATTCCCAGTTTCTCTATTCCCAGAAGAGACATGATGGATTTCATAATAAAGTAGTGTGGAGAGTGAAGGAGGTAAAAATAAAACAGGCCCTCTCAGGAGCAAACAGGTTGCGTACCTGGAGATCGTCCTTGAGGGTTGTGTGTTTGTGTTTGTGTGAATGTGTGTATGCGAGTGTGAGAATTATAGAGAAATAAAACAAAAGAAAATAATGAGACTCTGGGAAAACAAGTTTAAATGTTTTTTAGTTATTTTAAACTGAAACAGGAAAATGATACAAAAAAAGAATCAACAACATCCATCTCAATTCTAAATGTGAAGAATCTGTTTGGTTTTATGATTTGAATAAACAAGTTAAATGAACATTTGAAATCACTTGAAATCACTACGTTTACACTTTAGAGAACCTTGTGCTGCTGTATTTAAAAAAAATCTGTATGTTTACTTAGTATTAGAAATGTCTTGTGTTATCTGTTGTGCCTGTGCACTTTATATGTTTCCCTGTGGGAGAGTGGGAAACTTCATATCGATTCCTTGTATGTCTTGAACATGTTAAGAAATTGACAATAAAGCTACTTTATCTTTATCTTTATACACACACACACTGAAACAAAGGGACATCCACACACACACACACCTCCCCCAGATCAGCAGTATCACCTACAAAAACAACAAAAAAGATAAATTCCTGATGACAGACACAGTTCATTTAACAGATTTGAACAATATTTAATGACATTATTGATTATTGATCAGCAACAGATGAGCGGCTTGTTCTGCAGGATCGGTTTCAAACTTTCTTCACTGGTCAGGGAAGTGTTAAGGTTCTGTGGGGTCCCAGACTTTGAGCCTCTCTGGAGGACGCTCCACCACAGTGTCGTTAGAGTCTCTTGTGCATCTGATCGTAGAATTGAACAGAGTCAGCTGGGCTCAGGGGCCCGTCCCTCAGCTCGGGGCCCCAGGTAAATACCTGCCCAGCCTTCCCTGTCGCAACACCCCTGCATTACATAATTTTTCTTTATCACATATCTAAGTTTCAATTTTTGTACCCCTCTTTGAAATTTGATTATTTTGGTTGATCGGCTTGATAAGATCTCGAGGCTTTGATCACGTCTGATCGACGACACAAGCTCTTAATCAAAGGACAAGAAGTTATTTCTGGTAAAATAACTTTGTGAGTCATCAACAGCCCTGTTTTCTCCTCCATTGTTATTCATTTTCAAGTTTACTAATAATTCTGAAACGTGCACCGTGTCTGTGTCTCCGCCACCCAGCGTCTGTGCTTGCCTCCCCCCTCTGCCTCGGTCTACTTCGGGGGAGGATCACGCATATTTCATGGATCTACCGTTCTTTTAGCCGAAAAATTATATTTGGAAAATGAATAAACAAAAGGGATTTGAACTCCACAGAGGAACTGATGGAAAACTTTTTTGTTCAGAGACCCTGTGTCTGTGGGGATGTGTGTGTGTGTGTGTGTGTGTGTGGGAGGTGAAGCAGTGGCTCCGACACCGTGTCCTTGTTGTTTAAGGCACCTAGAGGTTTTGTGTTTGTGTGTGTGTGTGTGTGCGCGTGTGTGTGTGTGTTCTGAATAATGCCGGCTTCAAATAACATGCAGACAAAACCCTTTGTTTAATGATTAGGAGCAAATGTTAATTACTTCTTCAGTGCAGGGGCTTCGCTAAGTCGAGCTGTTTGTTTGATTTTGACCTTCATTGACTCGAGAGCCGTCACAGGTTCATGAGAACAGTGAGGTCAACGTGTGCATCAACAGGAAAGGTCACCGTTCATGACCTCCACCGAGGAGCTCCCGTTTCCATCGGCCTCCTGTTATTCCTCCTCGTCCTCATCCTGATCCTCATCGTGAAACCTTCTCCTGCTCAGTGAGCTGCGACATGTGGAGCCACATGTTTAACTGGAAGCTCTGGGAGGTGGAGCGCCTCCTCGCTGGTGAAGCTGTTGCCCTGTTCTGTCCGGTTGTTGCTTCTCTGCTGTGGACAAATCGTGCAGAGTAAAGGGCACGTGGCCTCGTGGGGGGACGGCCAGGCCGGCGTGCTCGGGCCGCAGGCATGACCCTCAGCGGGCATGGAGGTCGAAGGTCATGATGTAGCGATCATGGCAGGAGGAGGAGGAGGAGGAGGAGGAGGAGGAGGAGGAGGAGGACAGGGCCAGTGGAACACAGAGAACAACAACATCAGAGGCGTGTGCAGTCAGGGGGATTTCACACAGAGAGAAGATCCAGAATCCACTTTGTTTGAGGTGCACCGAGGGTTCCAGGCCCCGGAGCTGCCTGTCAGACAAACCTGAGGGCGGCTGTTTAATATAACCACATAAATCACAGTTTAAATATTCCTTTAGAATTCTCACCTGTGCTCTGCTCCTATTTCAACCCTCACATGTAATCTCTATATTCTGGAGTGATCTTCCTCTGCTCCTTCATCTTCATTGAATTACATTTGCTTTAATTTGACGTATCAGCTGTGTTGATGCACATCTGGGGCTTTTCTCCTGGCGTCGGCTGATAAGGCTGTTCTGCAAGAAGAAGGAGATATCCAGCTCAGGCTGTTTGTTACGTGTGAGGAAGGTGGGTGTGTTACAGGAGAGCACACCGACCAGGAGAACGAGGAGCCTCCTCAACCGCCTCCTTTAACATGACACTCCACCGTGTGCGTGCGTGCACTGGAGTTTGTTTTGCATTTCACGCCTCAGCAAACACACAAAGAAAACCAACTCCCTTTGGTCTCCTCCCCCTGCTGTATTTTCACTCTCCCTCCTCCTCCTCCTCCTCCTCCTCCTTTATCTGACTCTGCAAGCTCCTCTCCTGCTCTCTGCACTCTTAAAAGCCAGACCTCCTGATGCTGCTTTTTGCTTTATTATTTTACAGCGCGGCTGCAAAGCCCTGCACAGATCTGTAGTATCTGTTATTGCCGCCCCAGTAACTATTTCCCCGGCGAGCATTGTTTTCTGGTTTTGTGTTTTCCGTGCCAGCGTTGGCTTGAACTAAATCCCTGATGGAGGAAGAGGCGGAGATGGAGAGAGAGGAGACGTGAGGGCCTCTTGAAAACGCTTTGCAGACCAGCATCCAGCCTGTAGATGCTCTTTCAAAGACATTGAAGTTTAGAAATATGCAGCTTCATATCATCGGCTGATCCGAGGACAGATGAGAGGATTTATAAAATGCAGAACTTGGTTGGAAGACAAATTTGCAGCCTCGTTTATTGGCACTGAACAAACTCTGTCAAACTGATGTGTTGTTTTTTAGAAGCAATCTGACGCACCACAGTAATTTGACACTAATTTAATTCTAAAACAACGTTTGTTCGCATTAATGCATCAGATCAACCTGAGCTGCGGTTTGATTTAAACCAAACGTAATTTGAATATTTATTTATTTTGCATTTATGTTGAGTTTTCAAAGCAATTTAGAGGAATTATCCTTTTATATCCACTGCTGTCAACACGAAACATAATTTTATCCTTCAACATCTCCACAAACACAAGTCACAAATTAGGACAATACTTTTACAGACACACTGTAATATACTGATTTGAATACACGCCTGTTTGGTTGTGTTTATGAGCCTCGAGGGAAAGTTAAGGTCCAAGCATGTGGGATCATTGTGAAAGTGTGTGTGTGTGTGTGTGTGTGTGTGGGGGGGGGGGGGGTTCAGGGCAGCAGCACAAACGGCTGAAGCTGCAGAACAATCGGAATCAATTCCCATTTCAGGAATTAGTCGTCTCTTTGCTCCCAATGAAATGACCTTCATCAGTGCAAATCCAATTTGAGGCCCAAAGATTTTCATTTTCATTGGCTCTGATTGACTTTGCCCCCGAGGGGAGAGAGAGAGGACCATAATGGAACGTAATGATAATTTATTTGTGTATCCTGACGTTATCCTTATTTCTGAGTAACCTCAACATGGCAGCACGGTGCGAGCATCGCTCTCTAGAGCGGAGAGATTCACTTTGAGTCATGGGACGTTGATACTACATCTGTGGAGCCCGCGTCTCCGCCGAGTTCAGCAAATCACTTGGAGATTAAAATTGATCACATATTGCCATTTAAAACAAATCACTCTATTTGATTTATCACTTTCAAAAGTCCAGACAAAGCAGAAATAAATGAATCCCTCTTGTTACATTAGTGTCCATTGATCATGAAAATGGACGGAGATGATAAATGGATTTTTTGTGATTATTGTTGTGTTGTTTTCAAAGGAGCCAGTTCTGAAAATCTAAATCCGTTTTAAACTGAATTTGAGTCGCTTGCTCTGTTTTCCACCACCTGGATCGTGCTCTTGTTTTTAGAGTCAAAATTAATTCTTAATTTTTCGAACAAAACTTTGTAAATTCTTCCAAAACCACGAATATTTAAATACGCAAATACAGTGGCAAACTGTACTTATTTATGAAGCACATCTAAAATGACTTAAGTTTCCCAAAGTGCTGCCTAAAGGAAATAGAAAACTTGAAATCAGAACAACCCAAAAGCCTGAGAACACTTGAGGGTGTTTTACCCTTCAGCTACTTATATTGCACATGTAGTCCACTAGAGGGCACTCCACCGATTTGGCTCCAGGAGAGGAGGTAAGTCACGGTTACTTCTGAGACTATGGCCGACAAGGCGAGGCAGCCATGATGTGCAGGTGAATTTAAAAACCAGTGTTATGTATCTGCAGACTTAAGGAGAACAATGAACTAAATGTCAGCTGAGCTTCGACCGAGCAGCTGGACTGAGAGATCTGAGCGTGGAGAGATAATCTCAGAGATGTATTCAACACTTTATTTTGGAAGATCTTCTTTCTGATTCCTTAGAATGATTCACTGACCTCTCTCCTTCTCGTGTGACCTCTGACCTCTGACCTGAGATCATGTTTCTACATTTCTACATTTCTTTTATTCAGACTGAAGCTGATTCACCGTCCGGACTTTTACTCAAACTACATTTCGGCTTCTCCACAGGCGGAGAACTTTCTGGAAGTAGAAGTTAATACTCGTCTCGGTGCCGGAGCAGGAATCTTAGAAAGAAATCACTTCTGCTCGTTCAACCTTCACGTTGAATAAAAGGAGCTCTCGTCGCCAAATTGTGTTTTAAATCAAAAGTCTGCAGACGCTTTGTCTCATTCTTTAAAAGTCTTAAAAAGCTCACAAATGAAAACACACAGTGATCTGGCTTTACTTCTCCCCTCCGCCGTCCTGACCAGGGCTTTGGCAGAGAAGCGACTCGGCCTGTGTGTAAAATCAATCATGGCAGACAAGAGCAGTTGTTTTTGTGCTTAATACAATGAGATGGAATGAGAACCACCCCCCCCCCCCCCACTTCCAAATAAACTCTCCAAAACCACAAGTCAATTATTCTGAGAGCTTCCCCAGCTCCTCGGAGAAGGAGGAGGCCGAGCTCTCGATGGGACTCATCCTCCGCCGGCTCGTCCAGTCAGGATAATGAATCGCTCAGTGAATAATTCATTGTGAGGCGCGAGTCAAACACGGACGGATGTGTTGTTGTATGAGGATGATGGACGAGGCCTCCGGTCGGCCGCTGACCTGAGACCAGCGTGAAAAGCCTGTCGCAGATTCTGACCTGCACCTGCACTGCTGCAGAAAATGAGGCAGACAAACCTCCGAGAATGATTCGATCAATAATTGATAATCGGTGTTAGAACGGTGTGAGCTGTTTTTGGAGAGGGTGGAGTCTGAATCGCCCCCTGGTGGCTGGCTGCAGTGTAGCTCATTAACCCTGTCTCCTCCATGTTAACAGACGGGACATGGACCAAACTATAAAGGGAAGAACACATTAAAAAGATGGTTCTTATCACACGTGTATGTTCACGTGTTCATGTATCTAATAAGTTTGGTTTTAATTGGATATTTTATGATATAAAAACCAAGTGGAAGTCATTTTCTCACAGACTTCTTCTTCTTCCATTTTGAGGCTTCACTTTCCAGACCTGGAAAGTGCATAACCACTAAATTTATTTTTGATATCTGTAATATTATATGATCACTATTTTTATGTATATTAACTTTTGATATCTATAATGTAACATATATTTATAATGTAAACGTATGTTTTAAATGTTTGATATTGGTATTTAATGTTTGTTTTAAAATGTTTGATATCTGTATGTATGTCTTAAATGTGGACCCCACTAAAAGTAGCTCTGTCTTAGGGTAGAGCTACTGGGGATCCTTCTAAATAAACAACAAAATAAACAACCTGTAGTCTACTTCCGTTTTTATTAACAGTCTCTGGTTTGTATGGATCCAGTGGAGACGTGTCGTCCATCTTTACACTCTGTCTTCTGTGCATACATGCACTGTAGGTCGGTGGGGGGGACATTTCTCCTCGATGCACAAAGGCCCAAAACAATCTGTCACGTACTCCGTCTCCCGCCAGTTTGGACATGGATGTGGACGTCTCTGTCTGTCTCTGACCCACCAGCTGCAGCCACAGCTGCCTGACTGACATTTAACTAAATAATCTCGAAGTGGTCCAGAAGCAGATGTGTGCCAGCTGCTGCCTCAGGGCTGCTCCTCACGCTCCTCCTGCTTGTTGCTCTACGGCACACACACAGAGCTCTATTTGGATGCAGTGGTATTTATACTCCAGACGTTTGGTTGAGCCGATGGATTCATGTCTCTTCCCTTTGTAAGATGACACACGTGGATGATGCATAATGGACTTTGATGAACCGGAGTCAAACCTGTGACCTTTAGGCTGCTGAGTTCCTTCCAGACGTTTCTGATAAATCGTGATATTTAAAATTGGCTGCTTTGTGTTGTTGTGTTTATATCATCTAAAGTAGCAGCCTTAAGCTGCACACACACACACTCAGACACACACTCAGACACCGTGCACATGGCACAGCTCCATTAAATCTGTTGTTATAATGGAGCCTGTTGTGCTCCAGATGTCACCCTAAAGATGTGAACTCATAATGCAGCGTTGATGAATTGCATGTTTCCACTGCTGAAATACTGCAGCTCCGAGCTCTTGACAGTTTAATTACTGTAATCTAAAGACCAATTGAAGCACAATCTCTGTCACGGTTTTGCGATTCTTCGTCCGCTGCCAGAGGGAAAATGGCACCGATGCAAATCCCGCGAGGCCCCTCTGGCATCTGTCCTTGTCAGGGGCTATTTGATTTGGTACGAGTGGACCAGAGGCACTCGTTCAAAAACTCACTAATGGAGAAAAGTGAGAAACACTGGGGTGCCACTCATCAAGGAGCCTAATCTGTGAGGCTGCTGCTTTTTAGATTTCTTTGTCCTCTGAAAGAAAAAAGAATGGCCTCGGGATCCGTGTTGACCAAGAAGAGTAAAGGCATGTCAATTTGTCTTAGTTACACAGGGCGCGCTGAGGGAGTAAAGTACAGTCACGGCTCTCTGATTTGATAACAGCGTCAAAGATTTCATTCCAAAGCCCAGAGGGAGAAGCAGGCCTGAACAAAGTAGAAGATGTTGCACACGTTTGTATCACGGCAGCAAGAAAACAAAAGGCAAAGCTCGGGAGCTGGAAACGCAGGAGTCGGAGAAACTGACAATAACATGATCTCCTCAAAGAGAGAGAGGAGGACGAGGAGAAACTGGGAAAAGATCAAATGATAATGAAGCGATCAGAGAGGGTTGTGTTTGCTCAACGCACTTCATCTCCAGGAAAGTTCAAGGTTTGAAATGTTCCAGCACAGAAACCATCTTGTTTCTACACAGCAGGATTGTGAGTCACTTAAAGAAACTTTGCCACCGTGCACTCCGAGTTTCACTCTGTTTAAGGTTGTGCGGGATTTGTGTGTGTGATTTCTACGGTGACGCATTAAAAGCAAAGTTAGAAGAAGAAGGTGAGAACTTTTGACCTATTTAAAACAACAAAGGAAAAACAGCTGCAGGGTTTCTATTACACATACGATCAGATGAAAGGTGCAACGAGCTGCCGAAGCGTTTATCTGATCCGAGATCAGCTCAACCACTCAGTGTGTCTGTATGTGTGTATGTGTATCTGTGCGTGTTATAGTATTATATCTGTTATCATGTCATTTTTTTACATATACATGTTCAGTTTTCAGGTTCAGTGTGGGGGGGTGGGGGGGGGACCAATTAGTCCGTGTGCAGCTCTGTGGAGCCCAACCTCATAATGGTGCTCGGCTCAGGGTGCAGAGGCTGCTCCCGCCTCAACTGCTCCTCATCAGGACACCGAGGACACACTACAGGGAGCGTGTGTGTCTGTGTGTGTGTGTGTGTGTGTGTGTGTGTTTGTGTGTGTGTAGAGAAGCCACTTGCAGGGCACGTTGAACTGATTACATGGCGGTGCAGGTTGGTAACTCGGCACAGCCAGATGCATTGTTTGTGTCAGTCCCAGAACACGAGGCTCCAGAGGGAAACACAATAATCTCATTGGAGGATTTAAATCTCAGCAGGCGAAAGGACAATAAGAGCGTTTTCCTCCGAGCGCTAATTAACTAGAAGGCACATTTTAAATTGGTCTTAAAGGAACTTTTATCATTTACTGGTCTCAAACCAGTGACTTCTCTCCGTGCCCATTAGGACTGATGAGCTGGTTCACTGAGCTGAACCTGCTCCACGTCAGCTCCAGTCATTCAGGATCTAAAACGAGAACAGAGCCACAGAACAAACGTTCTCCATCGCTCTGCAGGGACCGAGGATTCTGCAGAATTCATCTTTTCTTAATGTTGTTGTTCTTTCACCTTCAGGATTCTGCTGTTTGAACCAGATTCTGCAATTTAATTAAAAAAGCAACATTTCCAACCTTCACTTGTTTTGTCGTCGGTGCTAATGTTGCTTCCTTCAATCTCTATGTTTGGTTCCTGGTGGTGAATTATGAAATAACTGCTGTTTTGTGCAACATCTGAGTTTCAGGGAGACATTTAAATACAGTTCTTAAAAGACACTTGCAGCTTTGTGAAGTTCAGCTGCTCAGACATAGATTTATGTTTTTAACTGGACATGATTCAACTGAAATCATTTGTGAATGTCCACGAAATAAACAACAATTTGAAAAACCTGTATATTGATTTGATAGTTGTTTCAAAGTGCAGCTGAGGCCAATGGGACTGTTATCACAGATATTTGGCCATAAACAAAAATACTGTAACAAACAAACCACTTTAACTTTTCTTGTGTAGCTCCAACATTGTCAACAAAGTTTGACTGGATGGAGGCATGGATTATGGGAATATACAAATGTCATAGTCTGGATAATTGACTATACATGAAGATGAATTACGCATCTCAACTTCCTTCCACTGCTCAAAAATGAAGCCAAAATATCTCAGCTACAGGGGCGGCCATCTTGTACTGGTGACGTCACCTGGAGCCTGCAGAGTCGTGATCGTGGTATGTAGTGGCGGTATAGAGGCCCCGCCTTCGCATCTGCTTGACCAATCGTGAGTCACTCTCAGCTGTCAATCAAGATGTTTCCCCCTGTTTCTATATGTTTCTAAAAACCAAACTTATCAGAAAACCTTCTCTTCTTCCATCTTTCCCCGTGTGAGACTTGAAGTTTCTCTGTTTCATGTGAAATCAGATGAACTCCATGACGCCTGGTTGCTTTGTATGATTCAGTCTGAGTTGTGTTTGTCCACAGAGGACGGGGGGCGTGTCTTCTTCCCCCTGTTCCTGCTCTTCTACGAGGAGACATGTTGGACTGCGCTGCTCATGACCTCATGCAGGGTTACGCTTGTCAAATAGCGAGTACACACAGAAACACGCACACACACTCATTAACGTACAGTACAGGCAGTGCACACACACACTTATGTATATTTCATGCTCTGTTGGCCCTCTCCTCGCGCACACACTACCTCAGCCAAGCCTGAATGAAACATTTATACAGGAGCCTCCATTTACATACCGAGCAAGCGTCCACAGCTGAGACTGGTTGTTAAAAATACCTCCTCCGCTCCTCCGCTCCTCAGCTGCGTCTGCGTTTGACACAACATTCTGCAAAGTGTCGCTCTGCATCTCAAGGTACAACAAGAAATGATTCTACAGGAAATAGAGAAGAGGCAAAAAGCTGAAACTGGGTTAATGGCTCCTGGAGTGAAAGAGAAATATAGAGCTGTAGTGTCAAAGCAGGCGAAACACTGGAAGACAGAATATGCTGAGTCTTACAGGACACTGTGACACCAGCTGATGGACGCCCAGAAGACATTCACCAGAGTGTGATGTCCTGGTGTCCTCAACAACACGTGGATAAACCTGTCAACAGGACTTTCCCAGTATTTACTGATTTGATTCATGACGATCCAGAAAGTAGGACATTTCTTTGCACGTCCCCATTTTAATTTACAAAAGGTTTTTAGATTTATCAACACAACTTTCAAACCTCCACTTTCCTTCTTATCTTCCTAATGGAAAGACTTTCAGTCCCTGAGTGACGGACAAATACAAACTTGCAGACATACAGAGCGACTGCTTCCTGAAGAGAAGCCATTACCTCGTGTGGTTTTCACAATCACCGCTGCTAAAAAAAATCTCTCTCCATCGGCTGCTCGTGTGGGCGGGACTCGTGTCCAGCGACTTTGAAAATTGCTCAGTCAAGTACAAATTGACCTCTCGACCATTAACGGCCTCTTCTGGAGAAATGCCACAACATTTAGTCCCTGCTGCAGAGATCATACACCGAAGACTGGGAGGAGTGGATCCGTGGGGAATGCTTCACAAATTAATATTCAATTACATGAGGACAAATAAACCACTTGAAGGGTTTCTACTGGTTTCCATTGAGGTTTTAACATTTACAGTCAGTCAGAAAGAAAAGGACAGTAAACCGTCACCTCCTGCTTCTTAAACTATTTGCAGAGACTTGCCCGGGTTTTATTAATCTCCTCTTTTTAATGAGTTAGCATCCTGGTTGTTAGCTCTAAACGTATCTGTCCTGTTAGCGTCTCTATTTAACAATCTCTATTTAGCTGCCTCTCTATATAGTTTGTCTTATTTGTTATAAGAAGCTTTTAGGACACTTTAGTCAGTGTGTGTGTGAGACCTTCAAAACAATAAAATTACGATTGAGACATAAAAGGAATCACCTTGGAGCCGAGTAAGCAAGAAGTTCAATCAAATCACTGAATCTTTTACATTTGCACAGACCGGTAACATTTATTTTTCAGCAGGTCTCTGTGGCCTTGGGGGGGGGGGGGGGGGGGGGTGTATACTCCTCTGCATCTGTACTTTCAGAAGCTTCAGGATTTGGATCTATTCCCTCCTGGAAGCTCACTGAACCTGCTTCCTCCTCCCTTCTACCCTCATACCTCCAAGGCGGCTGCCATCTTAATCCCAGACACTCGGAGGCCGACGGGCTCAGAGGTTTCTTTCTCCCTTTACACCTCACAGGCTTCAGATGGATGGATTTCCCATTTCTCCGGTGTAAATCTTTCATGTGTGAAATTGTCTGTGCTTAAAGAAGAAGCCATTGGCTGAGCTGAAGAAGCCGTGGACTCGGCAGTGACAGACGCTGGCCTCACATCAGCTCTTCTCATTCAATAACAAACAATGAACAGGATTCTACAGACGTCCGTCCTCACGGAATCACGGCTCCACTGCTGGTTTGACGCTGTGAGTTCTGGGTGAGTCCACAAGGGGGCCTCGTCTCACCGACTGATAATTGTATATTAATGAAACACGTTTGATTGGGTTCTTTTATTTTCTAAAAAAGCAGCTTTCCTTTGTTGTTCATTTCCAACGAAGCGGGAGAAGGAACAAACATCGGAGCCCTGAGGACCGGCGGCACTTTGTCAACGTCCAAGCGGGCGAGTGATCCAGTGGAAGATGGACCGGGTGTGATAGATGAGGCCCGAGCGTCACTATCAATCCTCAGCTGGTGACTCACCTGCAGCGCTGAGCGGGGCCGTCCTCAGCACAACACCACGGCCGGCCTGGAAAACCACCTGCTTCACACTCGGGAATAAGAAAGAGAGAGAGAAAGTCTTTGTTGTACCGACAGGAAAAGTCACAGAAAGGTTGTGAGTTTGACGCCAGGGAGATCAAAGATCATGTCTCAGCAGCAGCACTGATTAGGGCCTGAGCTCTGACATCAAAGGACAGGTGAGACCCTATTGAAATTCCAAGGATTATTATTATTATTATTATTATTATTCAGGCAAATGGCTTTTTGAGGCTTTCACATGCTCAAATTCTTACCAAAATTGGCAGAAAGTTAGAAAGTGGTGAAAATGTATTTGTATAAAATATATTTCTGACGTCAGCACCTGAAAGTCAGATAAAGTTTGATTGTTTGATTGATTATTACGAATGCAGTAAGTGTGACCGTTGCCTTAACGTATATTATTGTAACGTGACGGTTTCTCCAAACTTAACATCACTATTGTAATATGTGTTATTCTAAAGGGCCTGTTATTATTTTATTTTGAAAGACTTTCCTTTTTGTGCATTTGTATCTATTTAATTTATCTTTTTTTTAGTTTGGAAGGATCAGATATAAACGGCCATAAATAACACACACAGATTTATGTAACGGATTTTTGTTGTGAATTATGAACAGGGAGAACATCTTTTAAAATCTCTTATATGATAATTGTTTCGATTGTTTCCTTCCTTTGTGCATTTTTTGTAATAATAATAATTTGTGCAGCTGTTAATGTCAATTTTAAACTGCAGCATCTTCTCTGCAACAAAGAATCCAGGACTTGAGAAACGCATCGTGAACAATTGCAGTAATTACGTTGGTTGGACTCAAAGTGCTTTGGTTTGATGGACCAGATGAAGATGGATTTTTAATGAGCTGAAGTCGCTCACTCACAATTCGTCCTGTTCTCTGGAAGATGCACATGTTCCTTCATTGCTCAATCAGGGCTGTAGACCTGAGCGTAATCCTGCAGGAGATGAGGTCTGAGTGTTAAAGATCCATCATGAGTCTGGACCTGAACTAAAAACCACGTGAGAGGATGGAATCCCTGAGCTCTAATACTAACAATTCTCCCTCTTCCTGATTCCTTCCGTCCAGGGAGCCGGGAGACGTGACAGGCTCATAACCTAAAGCTGAATAATTACAGCTAACCTGCTTCTCCACAGGGCTTTGCTGCTATAAACGGCCCAGCTGTCACACTCTAATGGAAAATCAGGGCAGTCGCGGTGTCGCAGCGGCAAGTTCCCGTCAGCGGGGACCTGGGCGGCCTCCACGGGTCAAATCCTTTAGTTCTCCTGCAGAGCTCCCTGTAGACAAGCTGAGGTCTGTGAACCGGTTACACAGCTGCTGTGGACAGTTTGAAACAGCAGCTCCGGATCAGCTGATCTGGCACTTGAGCACAGGACAGTCACTGGCTGGGAGACATGTTTGGGGGGGGGTCACACGCCATCATTGACAGCTGATAGGCTCCTGACTGGTTGAGGGCGTGGATCAGCAGGACCTCGAATACACAAAATGGTTGAGTTTGTTTCCGGTGATATTTTATCTTCATCTCTGGATAATTGTAGGAAGTGGAGACGCATCAATCATCTTTATTCATAGTCTACGATTTGCAGAGACAACCCGATGCAGCATGAGAATAAATGTGCACATGTTACTGGCGTATTCCACTAGAGGGCGCACCACTCTGAGCTTAGAGAACATGTAGATTCTTCTAGGAGGTCACGTACTGCCCCTAACATTCATATACACATCGCAACTGGCAGACGCACAACTTTGGTTTCTGAGAACGCTCACAACTGATACATCGAGCGGAGGAAGGACACACAAGGCGGCCATGATACATCTGAGTAGTAAGAAGAACACATCCGAGCCGGAGCTCAGTGAAGCTGATTCTACTTGAATTCAGTTTGTCTCAGCACATTTATAACCATTGTCTTTTAAAGCAGATGATTGCATGAGAAATTGTATTAATTGCTGCTTCTTAAAGTATAAATAACGGTTATAATTATTATGTTGACTCCTGCCTGCAGCACTTCACCTGCTCCTCCGTCCACTTACTGCTCAAGTACACAGATAATCCTCACGCAGGGAACACGGAGGGGCCTCGTTATTAACGGCACTCAACACGGGTCCAGAGACGACTCTGTAAAACCAGGACACTTCACTCTGTGATTGTAAATCCTCCGTCAGTGTGTGTGTGTGTGTGTGTGTGGTGGTAGTTTCACATGCAGTTGTTTATGAGCCTCGGTATCGATCGTGTGCTCAACTAACACCGAGCGTCTGCTCCAGCGAATCCGTCCTTACCCTGCAGACGCCTGATTACACACACACTTGTTATCTGTTCTATATGCTACACCTCTAAATCCTGGCATGATGCAACCCCCCCCCACCCCCCCCCCCCCCCAGCCCCTTAACCATCAAACCTAATGTCTAGTTCAATCCTAAACCTGATTCTAACCCTAAACCAAGTCGTAACCTCAACAGACCATGGAAAGTGGGTCTGAACAGCCTCACTGTGTAGTGCACACACACACTCACACAAACATACACACACACTGACACACACACAGAGAACATTGAGCGTCCTCATCATCACGTGTGTGCAGAAGTGGACCACACTCCACCAAAAGCTGGCGCTGTTCTCCTCCACTCCAGAGGAGGGCCGCTGGGGGGAGGAGCTGAGGAGGAGGCGAGGCCTGAATGTAAAGAGTCCTCCTCACGCTCAGGAAGCAGAGAGGACGCTTCCTCCTCACGCTCAGGAAGCAGAGAGGACACTTCCTCCTCACGCTCAGGAAGCAGAGAGGACACTTCCTCCACACGCTCAGGAAGCAGAGAGGAAGCTTCCTCCTCACGCTCAGGAAGCAGAGAGGACACTTCCTCCACACGCTCAGGAAGCAGAGAGGAAGCTTCCTCCTCACGCTCAGGAAGCAGAGAGGAAGCTTCCTCCACACTCTCAGGAAGCAGAGAGGACACTTCCTCCACACGCTCAGGAAGCAGAGAGGACGCTTCCTCTTCACACTCCGGAAGCAGAGAGGACGCTTCCTCCTCACGCTCAGGAAGCAGAGAGGACACTTCCTCCTCTTGCTCAGGAAGCAGAGAGGACGCTTCCTCCACACGCTCAGGAAGCAGAGAGGACGCTTCCTCCACACTCTCAGGAAGCAGAGAAGACGCTTCCTCCACACGTTATGAAAAACTGTTTGTTATTATTTTGATATTGTTTCACTGAGAAATTAAATTGTTTGTCTCAATTTCAACTTGATTGTACAAGAAGAAAACAAGAGAAGTGTGTCTGTGTGTGTGTGTGTGTGTGTGTGCGTGTGTGCGTGTGTGTGTGTATGAGCGAGAGAGATAGTGACAGTAAGATGGAGTTAATGTGCATGGGTACAAATGTCACTTGCATTATTGAACCTTCAGTGTGAGGGGGTGTGTGCAAACAGCAGTATTTGAATACGCCTCCCCTGTTTCCTCTTAATGTCCCGAAACCACACGACTTGTCAAAGACATTTTCTCCACTTGAAGTTAGCTCCTGCTAATGAAATTTTAATTTGTTATGATGAGAACAGTCGTCGCCCGAGGCGCTGCCTGCGAGACGGAGACTTAAAAGCCTTGAATTCACTCAACTCCCAAACAAATGGTTTCCAGGCCGGGACAAATTGGACGTATCCGTTATATTGACGGCGCCCGGTGCCGAACAAGGACCATTTGTCTCCGCCCATGAGACACCGGCTCGGAGGAGCTGAGGGCTGACGGTGCAGTCAGCATCCGAACAACAGGGTCATTCCACTCGACGATAATCACGGGATCACATCAAGTCGATGACACCGTAAATGGCTTTGCAGAAATTGGGCAATTTTGGGTCGAGCAGATTCTCCGGTGAACCGCCTGGAATGGATTTTCTGGAGATGAGGTGAGAATCGGCTGAAACTTCCCAGGAGGAGAAGTTTATGTAACGAGGAAAACTTGTGGAACACGAATGAATCTTTTGTACGGTCGACCGAGTGTGTTCAATACTCCCTCTAATGTACAATGGTTTCTTCCAATCCATGATTTCATCGAGTAGATTGGCTTTGAATTCAAAAATAATAAACCTAAATTAGTTCTAATGTTGTATCTTGATATTAAAATGATGTGCCAAGTTTTTATTTTAGATTTTTATTATTTATATTCATTTAACCAGGATGTCCCTCAGTAGAGTGCCCACCACCCAACCTGCCCTTTAGATCCAGCTGCTTTAAACTTCACTTATAAACATCAGTCCTCTAAATGAATTATTTATCCCATGAAATATCTGTATGAATGTTTGCAGTGTAATATAAGCATATATAAAATAAATCAAGGTATTTGGTGGATATGACACGTTGTACATAAGGTTATGATAAATAAAAAGTTTTATTTTGTACATATAACAAGTGTGAGTTTGATTGTTTAGTAAGTTATTTACATTTTACATTTACACAACTTGTTATGGTTGTGTTCAGACACTCAGGGAATTAATCTGGGTGAGTTTAATACTCTCAGGTTGCAGGTCTTTCTAAAAACTTGTGTTTTGTTTTGCTGTTTTATCTCAAATGTTTATTATTGTTATTGTTATTATCATTAAAGAAAAGTCACAGCAGCTTCCAGAGAAAGAGGAATAAACTTAAACCCACAGCTTCATCACAGACGTGGATTCAAACCTTCCACAGTGACGCTGCCTCTCACATCTCTGCAGCTCAGATTCCTACTGAGCTGATTTGCTGTTGCACCGGAGGAACCTGATTCTGAGGACACACTGTTCTCCTCCTGAAGGCCACAGAATCCCAGCTGGGGTCCTTGTCCCTGAGACGAGGCGCTGCAGCTCTAAGTGGAGCTCGTCCTGGTGAATCGGGCTCGACACGCGTGACGTCTGGTGTCAGGAGGATGTCACCACTCTCCACTGATGAGGGAGCCACACGCCGCCTCATTGTCTTGCTCTGCTTGTGCGTCAGCCTCTTTTTGATGTGCGACTGTTCTTTCTCTCCCTCTCTTTGAAATCTGTGCCAGGCTGAACGTGGCTCGGCGACGAGCAGATCGTCCTCCTGCTCCACCGAGGAACACATTTAGAAAATTCTTTTGATGTTACAAATTGCATTTTTGACACTCGGGCCCGTCCAAATGAGAAGCGTTTACTTCCCTCTGATACCACACTGGCAGAGACACGGCTGCAGAGAGGCGGCTTTCAATAGAGAGAATTGGTTTGATGGCGTTTTGTTAAAGCTGGATAAGAATTATTGGACTTGATCTGAATTTATTACCTCTGCACAGGAGGGTTTCACTCAGGAGGGTTTCTTTATCTGTCGGCAGGATAACGAGAAATCTACTGAATCAATTTGCACGAAACATAATGGAACTTAGGCCAGAGAAGAACCAATAGACTGTAGAAATATATATATATATATATGTGAAAGATTTATCAAAAATATCCTGGATTTCCATTTTGCGCTGGTTATGTCATTGGGAGTTAGAGTCAGTGTGGATATCACATCAGCTGTCAATCATGAGGTTGCACTCTTCACTCATCAGAATAAGATAGATAGATAGATAGATAGATAGATAGATAGATGGATGGATGGATGGATGGATGGATGGATGGATGGATGGATGGATGGATAGATGGATAGATAGATAGATAGATAGATAGATAGATAGATAGATAGATAGATAGATAGATGGATACTTCATTAATCCCGTGGGAAATTCACTGTGGAGTTACAACAACTTGCCTTTCAAGGCAAACCAGTAGGTGGCGCTATGACCCTGAGTTATTTTTCGAGTCGTGATCTGTTCCGGCCGGGACTCTGATCATGTGTGAGAAACTTGGCGGTGATTGGACGATGCACAGTGGAGTTACAACAACTTCCTGTTTCATGGCGAATCAGAGCAGATAACATGGAGGGGGCAGGGTTTAGGAGCTATACTGCAGTGAGCCACCAGGGGGCGATGAAGATATATCGGATGTGGTTAAAGCTGTGGAGTTTTTCATGATTTTAGACAATGTCTCAGGAAATAACACCAGAATGATGATGTACCATAAATAGTAGAACTGAATTATACTGCAGAATCACAACCTACAGCAACAAGGACCCCACACCCCCCCCCACCCCCCCCCACCCCACACACACACACAACAAGGCAGAACACAAGTGGACGTGTGATTGAGTGAAAACACTCAGAATCCAATCATTTAAAAGCGTTGAGTGTTTATCCACATGCACTAATACACCTTCACATGCACTATCTGTCAAGTATCTATATCTACAGAGAGATGCTTGTGTTTCTGCATGAACACACACACACACACACACACACTTCGATAAAGAAAGCAGAGCTGTGTCTACACAACAACATCTCAATTCAATTCAAGCTGTTTCACATGAAGAAGGTTTCTCATTCCTGGGAAATGTGCATTTTCCCCTCGTGTCAAACAACAAACAAAGAGATAAAGAAGAACAAAGAGAAGATGTGTTTATTTAAAATGTCCGTCTCCTTCGTGTCACGGTGGTTTTAAAGCAGCTCTGATCATCGACCTGCCGCACACAGAGTTTAAAGCCTCAGCAGCAGGACACTGATCACATCTGGTTTACGTTCCGCTGTGTGAACATCAAAATGAGCCTCTCACATTCATGTTGGTATGAATTGTAATGTTTGTTGATTCGGATCAATATAAAACCTTAGATTTTACAGATGCATCATGTTATTGTGTTGTTTTTAGGTCAAACTGTAAAATACCAAGCCTCAGTGACATTTCTTTGCCAGAGTGGTTTGACTTTATTGTACAAATTGAGCTAAATGTGATTTTGCACCTTCAACTTTCAGATGAATTCATGTTCAAAAGCGTATTTAAAAAGAAAATCAGATTTATTTATTTCTAGCCTCATCAATTAGCTCGTGGAATGAGAACTTTCCATATCAGGGTTACGTCCTTTTTGTCTCTTTTCTCATTTCTGACATTTTGAAATCCTTGACTGGAATTTATTTAAGAATAAACAGATAAATAATAATGAAAAGAAGAAGAACAGCGATATAATTCAAGTTAAGATTAAGTTTTAAAGTTAAACAGACTGAGGTAGAGCTGCCGGAGCACATTAGGCGCTGGACGTGTTGTCTTGTTGGTTAATGAGCGTCATGGTGGAGCTTCACGGTCAGAGCGTCAGCAGGTGGAGTCCTGCCGACGCTCTGCCCGTGAAGCTCCACCTCCAGATGGAGCTCTCCAGGTGAGCAGCTGCAGGAGGAGAGATGGACTCCAGATGGAGGACGGTGCATGTGTCCTTCCTCAGGGTCGTTCCACACGGCCTGCGCTCCATCACCGTTTCTCTGCCTCACTAACCCGCTCGGCCTCATTCACATTGTGTTTATGTGATTCTGTGTTGAAGCAGCACGATGCAGCTTCTTCACCTCAAAGCAGCAGCTTGATGAACGTGAGTCTGATGTGAGAGTGTGAACCAGGAGAAAGTTTCCTCCTTCTCTCTCTGAGCGTCTGTTCTCTGTGACTCTGGTGAGTGGCTTCCATCTCCTGTGAGAACAACTGACTGAGTCACAGCTTCAACTGTCACAACCAGCTGCAGGTGAAGAGTGAAGCTGAACTGAGATCAGTTAAAAACACTCTGAGGTTATTAAAAACCAGGGAACGCTGAGTCGGTGAGAATTGAGAAACTGAGAAAAGGTTCAGATAATGATTTGGCATTAAATTCAGTGCAGTGCAAGATTATTGATTTTAGTATTAAACATTTTAAATCTGTTTTATAAGTTTATGTGCAAACAGAGAGAAATTCAGCTGTGGACAGTTCACATACATCAGATCAGCTAAACAGAAAATACACCGACAATCAAATCTTATGCTGCTCTCGGGAATACATGAAGTAAAACTTTCAAAATTAACTTTACTTCCAACATCCTGGTAAAAATACAAATGTTCATCTCCAATATTCAACAGGAAACTTAACATGTGAAAAAGCGATTTCTTCTTCTCAGAGAAACAAGCTTTTTTTCCAAATGCAGATTTTCCCGATGAATCGATACCTGACTTTGTGAAAACCATTTTCCTAATCGCGGTTTCCATTCGAGGCCTCACACAGAAACGATCTGTCAGCGTCATCCCGTCGGGTTCCGTGCTCCACGCTGGTTATTATTTTATTGACGAAGGTTTTCATGTGCAGATCAGAAATGGAGGAAAAGGTCAGATTTTGTTATTATCCATTTCACTCTTCTTCTTTTCATGTGTTGGTGAGTTCTCCATCTCGGCTGCGAGCGCTGGTTTGCTGTGATATATTGGAGAGATAGTGGAAACACTGGTGCAGGTGGACCTCAGATCGGCTAATTGGAAAAATGAACGGGGGGGGGGGGGGGACGGGGGACGGGGGGAATCAACGCATCTGCCGGCGACTGTCAGCAGCCAGACTGAATTATTACCCAGAAGCTCCAGATCCAAACCTGCAGTCTGCAGCATGTTTAAGTTATTTCTTTAGGGTTGAAC
>NC_070640.1:1947078-1978161 GCF_947347685.1 Pleuronectes platessa | reverse complement strand
GGTCCGCGGTCCGCTAACGTCCGCTAAAGACATTTCCAGACCTCAAACTTCCTGTTTCTTTCCCTATAGCACAATAAACCCAAACACACCTACGATTCTACGATTAATAAGTCTGTTAAGCCAGTGGAGTTGTCTGGCTGGCGGTGGCTGGTTAGAGACCTAACGGCATGTGTGTACGGTCACATACGGTTATAAAGCCCTGTCATAACGGCGCTAGCGGGCTAACCACCATGCTAACTGCGGTGGGAACAGCGCAAAAACCAGCTGACTCTAATCCCATGGCTGTCATGACACTGTTTCTCAAACACCGTCAGGTTAGAAGCAAACACTTGGTAGTAGCTAGTATCGGGTGTCCGTGCTGACTGTGTGTGGAAGCTGGGGGGGGGGGAAGCTAGCTGCCTCCGTGTAGCTTCAAGCTGTTGAATTAGAAACGCAGTTCGGAAACAAGACCGGGAACCGCTGCGCTAACACACGATAACATAAACATTATGACTTGCTGGGTGTCACGTTATTTCAGCAAAAACTGTAACAGCATTTGTGTGTTAGCTGCATCGTTCACTGTGTGTGAGGAGCCGGGAGGACGTACATAAACCAGCGTGGACTTCTTCTACATACCTCATGAGGTAGGCTTCTCTAAGCTCGTCTTCCGTGGCGCCAACTACTGTTTTGGCGGTGAATTGTTTTCAGCAACAAACAGCTCGTAGAGCCATAAATAAAAAAAGAGTCCGGTCCGACCGTGCGTAACGGACTCGGAGAAGCACACTTTAGCCTTCAGACGCTACAGAGCCACCGGGCTACAGAGGAAACAGGCTGACAACAGAAGGGTCCCATACCCCAAGTGCATGAAGGTGCCTGAGAAGCTTTGCATGCTGGGTCGAAGGGTTTGAAATGAAAAGCACATACAGGGTTTTCAGACCTGCACTGAAGTGTGTATGTGTGTGTGTTTGTGTCCACCTTTGTCAGATCTATTCCCAGTTTCTTCAGGTATTAAGGTCAACATCCCCCCCCCCCCCACACACACACACACAGGAAGAGACATGATGGATTTCATAATAAAGTAGTGTGGAGAGTGAAGGAGGAAATATAAAACAGGCCCTCTCAGGAGCAAACAGGTTGCGTACCTGGAGATCGTCCTTGAGGGTTGTGTGTTTGTGTTTGTGTGAATGTGTGTATGCGAGTGTGAGAATTATAGAGAAATAAAACAAAAGAAAATAATGAGATTCTGGGAAAACAAGTTTAAATGTTTTTTAGTTATTTTAAACTGAAAAAGGAAAACGATACAAAAAAAGAATCAACAACTTCCATCTCAATTCTAAATGTGAAGAATCTGTTTGGTTTTATGATTTGAATAAACCAGTCAAATGAACATTTGAAATCCTTTTCCCTCATTGGCTCATAGACTGTGTAGCCACATACATGTGACTAAGGTTTGTGCAGCATCACATTTTCTCTCATAACACGTATTTACACTAAATGAATATAAAGTTCTCCTAGTCCGTCAGATGACCAGAGTTCCCCTCAGTGGTTAAAATCCATCCTGACAAAGACAAAGTTAAGACAAATAGAAAGTTCCCCGTCCTCCCTGGAATAGTTTCATCCTCCAGTCTGACAGGAAGCTGAAATCCCCCCCCCCAAAAAAACCCCACTCAGGACTCTGCAACAAACTGTCTCTTGTACTTTTGTACTTTTTGCACTGTTATCACTTGAAATCACTACGTTTACACTTTAGAGAACCTTGTGCTGATGTATTTAAAAAAATCTGTATGTTTACTTAGTATTAGAAATGTCTTTTTATATGTTTCCCTGTGGGAGAGTGGGAAACGTCATATCGATTCCTTGTATGTCTTGAACATGTTAAGAAATTGACAATAAAGCTACCTTATCTTTATCTTTATACACACACACACACTGAAACAAAGGGACATCCACACACACACACACTGAAACAAAGGGACATCCACACACACACGCACACACACACACACATCCCCCAGATCAGCAGTATCACCTACAAAAACAACAAAAAAGATAAATTCCTGATGACGGACACATTTCATTTAACAGATTTGAACGATATTTAATGACATTATTGATTATTGATCAGCAGCAGATGAGCGGCTTGTTCTGCCGGAGAGGTTTCAAACTTTCTTCACTGGTCAGGGAAGTGTTAAGGTTCTGTGGGGTCCCAGACTTTGAGCCTCTCTGGAGGACGCTCCACCACAGTGTCGTTAGAGTCTCTTGTGCATCTGATCGTAGAATTGAACAGAGTCAGCTGGGCTCAGGGGCCCCTCCTCAGCTCGGGGCCCCAGGTAAATACCCGCCCAACCTTCCCTGTCGCAACACCCCTGCATTACATTATTTTTCTTTATCGCATATCTAAGTTTCAATTTTTTTACCCCTCTTTGAAATGGGATTATTTTGGTTGATTGGATTGATAAGATCTCGAGGCTTTGATCACGTCTGATCGACGACACAAGCTCTTAATCAAAGGACTAGAAGTTATTTCTGGTAAAATAACTTTGTGAGTCATCAACAGTCCTGTTTTCTCCTCCATTGTTATTCATTTTCAAGTTTACTAATAATTCTGAAACGTGCACCGTGTCTGTGTCTCCGCCACCCAGCGTCTGTGTTTGCCTCCCCCTCTGCCTCGGTCTACTTCGGGGGAGGATCATGCATATTTCATGGATCTACGGCTCTTTTAGCCGAAAAATTATATTTGGAAAATGAATAAACAAAAGGGATTTGAACTCCACAGAGGAACTGATGGAAAACTTTTTTGTTCAGAGACCCTGTGTCTGCAGGGATGTGTGTGTGTGTGTGTGGGAGGTGAAGCAGTGGGTCCGACACCGTGTCCTTGTTGTTTAAGGCACCTAGAGGTTGTGTGTGTGGGTGTGTTTGTGTGTGTGTGTGTGCGCGTGTGTGTGTGTGTTCTGAATAATGCCGGCTTCAAATAACATGCAGACAAAACCCTTTGTTTAATGATTAGGAGCAAATGTTAATTGCTTCTTCAGTGCAGGGGCTTCGCTAAGTCGAGCTGTTTGTTTGATTTTGACCTTTATTGACTCGAGAGCCGACACAGGTTCACGAGAACAGTGAGGTCAACGTGTGCATCAACAGGAAAGGTCACCGTTCATGACCTCCACCGAGGAGCTCCCGTTTCCATTGGCCTCCTGTTATTCCTCCTCGTCCTCATCCTGATCCTCATCGTGAAACCTTCTCCTGCTCAGTGAGCTGCGACATGTGGAGCCACATGTTTAACTGGAAGCTCTGGGAGGTGGAGCGCCTCCTCGCTGGTGAAGCTGTTGCCCTGTTCTGTCCGGTTGTTGCTTCTCTGCTGTGGACAAACGTTGCAGAGTAAAGGGCACGTGGTCTCGTGGGGGACGGCCAGACCGGCGTGCTCGGGCCGCAGGCATGACCCTCAGCGGGCATGGAGGTCGAAGGTCATGATGTAGCGATCATGGCAGGAGGAGGAGGAGGAGGAGGAGGAGGACAGGGCCAGTGGAACACAGAGAACAACAACATTAGAGGCGTGTGCAGTCAGGGGGATTTCACACAGAAAGACGACCCAGAATCCACTTTGTTTGAGATGCACCGAGGGTTCCAGGCCCTGGAGCTGCCTGTCAGACAAACCTGAGGGCGGCTGTTTAATATAACCACATAAATCAGAGTTTAAATATTCCTTTAGAATTCTCACCTGTGCTCTGCTCCTATTTCAACCCTCACATGTAATCTCTATATTCTGGAGTGATCTTCCTCTGCATCTGCTCCTTCATCTTCATTGAATTACATTTGCTTTAATTTGACGTATCAGCTGTGTTGATGCACATCTGGGGCTTTTCTCCTGGCGTCGGCTGATAAGGCTGCTCTGCAAGAAGAAGGAGATATCCAGCTCAGGCTGTTTGTTACGAGTGAGGAAGGTGGGTGTGTTACAGGAGAGCACACCGACCAGGAGAACGAGGAGCCTCCTCAACCGCCTCCTTTAACATGACACTCCACCGTGTGCGTGCGTGCACTGGAGTTTGTTTTGCATTTCACGCCTCAGCAAACACACAAAGAAAACCAACTCCCTTTGGTCGTCTCCCCCTGCTGTATTTTCACTCTCCCTCGTCCTCCTCCTCCTCCTCCTCCTCCTCCTCTTCCTCATCTTCCTTTATCTGACTCTGCAAGCTCCTCTCCTGCTCTCTGCACTCTTAAAAGCCAGACCTCCTGATGCTGCTTTTTGCTTTATTATTTTACAGCGCGGCTGCAAAGCCCTGCACAGATCTGTAGTATCTGTTATTGCCGCCCCAGTAACTATTTCCCCGGCGAGCATTGTTTTCTGGTTTTGTGTTTTCCGTGCCAGCGTTGGCTTGAACTAAATCCCTGATGGAGGAAGAGGCGGAGATGGAGAGAGAGGAGACGTGAGGGCCTCTTGAAAACGCTTTGCAGACCAGCATCCAGCCTGTAGATGCTCTTTCAAAGACATTGAAGTTTAGAAATATGCAGCTTCAAATCATCGGCTGATCCGAGGACAGATGAGAGGATTTATAAAATGCAGAACTTGGTTGGAAGACAAATTTGCAGCCTCGTTTATTGGCGCTGAACAAACTGTGTCAAACTGATGTGTTGTTTTCTAGAAGCAATCTGACGCACCACAGTAATTTGACACTAATTTAATTCTAAAACAACGTTTGTTCGCATTAATGCATCAGATCAACCTGAGCTGTGGTTTGATTTAAACCAAACGTAATTTGGTCCAGGGCAAACGGCTGAAGCTGCAGAACAATCGGAATCAATTCCCATTTCAGGAATTAGTCGGCTCTTTGCTCCCAATGAAATGACCTTCATCAGTGCAAATCCAATTTGAAGCACAAAGATTTTCATTTTCATTCGCTCTGATTGACTTTGCCCCCGAGGGGAGAGAGAGAGGACCATAATGGAACGTAATGATAATTTATTTGTGTATCCTGACGTTATCCTTATTTCTGAGTAACCTCAACATGGCAGCACGGTCAGGCATCGCTCTCTAGAGCGGAGAGATTCACTTTGAGTCATGGGACGTTGATACTACATCTATGGAGCCCGCGTCTCCGCCGAGTTCAGCAAATCACTTGGAGATTAAAATTGATCACATATTGCCATTTAAAACAAATCACTCTATTTGATTTATCACTTTTAAAAGTCCAGACAAAGCAGAAATAAATGAATCCCTCATGTTACATTAGTGTCCATTGATGATGAAAATGGACGGAGATGATAAATGGATTTTTTGTGAATATTGTTGTGTTGTTTTCAAAGGAGCCAGTTCTGAAAATCTAAATCCGTTTTAAACTGAATTTGAGTCGCTTGCTCTGTTTTTCCACCACCTGGATCGCTGCTCTTGTTTTTAGAGTTAAAATTAATTCTTAATTTTTCGAACAAAACTTTGTAAATTGTTCCAAAGCCACGAATATTTAACCCTTATTTATGAAGCACATCTAAAATGACTTAAGTTTCCCAAAGTGCTGCCTAAAGCAAATAGAAAGCTTGAAATCAGAACAACCCAAAAGCCTGAGAACACTTGAGGGTGTTTTACCCTTCAGCTACTTATATTGCACATGTAGTCCACTAGAGGGCACTCCACAGATTTGGCTCCAGGAGAGGAGGTAAGTCACGGTTACTTCTGAGACTATGGCCGACAAGGCGAGGCAGCCATGATGTGCAGGTGAATTTAAAAACCAGTGTTATGTATCTGCAGACTTAAGGAGAACACTGAACTAAATGTCAGCTGAGCTTCGACCGAGCAGCTGGTCTGAGAGATCCGAGCGTGGAGAGATAATCTCAGAGATGTATTCAACACTTTATTTTGGAAGATCTTCTTTCTGATTCCTTAGAATGATTCACTGACCTCTCTCCTCCTCGTGTGACCTCTGACCTCTGACCTGAGATCATGTTTCTACATTTCCACGTTTCTTTTATTCAGACTGAAGCTGATTCGCCGTCCGGACTTTTACTCAAACTACATTTCGGCTTCTCCACAGGCGGAGAACTTTCTGGAAGTAGAAGTTAATACTCGTCTCGGTGCCGGAGCAGGAATCTTAGAAAGAAATCACTTCTGCTCGTTCAACCCTCACGGTGAATAAAAGGAGCTCTCGTCGCCAAATTGTGTTTTAAATCAAAAGTCTGCAGACGCTTTGTCTCATTCTTTAAAAGTCTTAAAAAGCTCACAAATGAAAACACACAGTGATCTGGCTTTACTTCTCCCCTCCGCCGTCCTGACCGGGGCTTTGGCAGAGAAGCGACTCGGCCTGTGTGTAAAATCAATCATGGCAGACAAGTGCAGTTGTTTTTGTGCTTAATACAATGAGATGGAATGAGAACCACCCCCCCCCCCCCCCCCCCCCCCCACTTCCAAATAAACTCTCCAAAACCACAAGTCAATTATTCTGAGAGCTTCCCCAGCTCCTCGGAGAAGGAGGAGGCCGAGCTCTCGATGGGACTCATCCTCCGCCGGCTCGTCCAGTAAGGATAATTAATCACTCAGTGAATAATTCGTTGTGAGGCGCGAGTCAAACACGGACGGATGTGTTGTTGTATGAGGATGATGGACGAGGCCTCCGGTCGGCCGCTGACCTGAGACCAGCGTGAAAAGCCTGTCACAGATTCTGACCTGCACCTGCACTGCTGCAGAAAATGAGGCAGACAAACCTCCGAGAATGATTCGATCAATAATTGATAATCGGTGTTGGAACGGTGTGAGCTGTTTTTGGAGAGGATGGAGTCTGAATCGCCCCCTGGTGGCTGGCTGCAGTGTAGTTTATTAACCCTGTCTCCTCCATGTTAACAATCGGGACATGGACCAAACTATACAGGGAAGAACACTTTAAAAATATGTTTTTTAGCACATGTGTATGTTCACGTGTTCATGTATCTAATAAGTTTGGTTTTAATTTGATATTTTATGATATAAAAACCAGGTCTACGTCTTCTTCTATTTTGAGGCTTCACTTTCCAGACCTGTAGTCTACGTCCCTTTTTATTAACAGTCTCTGGTTTGTATGGATCCAGTGGAGACATGTCGTCCATCTTTATAGACACATCCATGTGGACGTCTCTGTCTGTCTCTGACCCACCAGCTGCAGCCACAGCTGCCTGACTGACATTTAACTAAATAATCTCGAAGTGGTCCAGAAGCAGATGTGTGCCAGCTGCTGCCTCAGGGCTGCTCCTCACGCTCCTCCTGCTTGTTGCTCTACGGCACACACACAGAGCTCTTTTTGGATGCAGTGGTATTTATACTCCAGACGTTTGGTTGAGGTGATGGATTCATGTCTCTTCCCTTTGTAAGATGACACACGTGGATGATGCATAATGGACTTTGATGAACCGGAGTCAAACCTGTGACCTTTAGGCTGCTGAGTTCCTTCCAGACGTTTCTGATAAATCGTGATATTTAAAATTGGCTGCTTTGTGTTGTTGTGTTTATATCATCTAAAGTAGCAGCCCTAAGCTGCACACACACACTCAGACACACACTCAGACACCGTGCACATGGCACAGCTCCATTAAATCTGTTGTTATAATGGAGCCTGTTGTGCTCCAGATGTCGCCCTAAAGATGTGAACTCATAATGCAGCGTTGATGAATTGCATGTTTCCACTGCTGAAATACTGCAGCTCCGAGCTCTTGACAGTTTAATTACTGTAATCTAAAGACCAATTGAAGCACAATCTCTGTCACGGTTTTGCGATTCTTCGTTCGCTGCCAGAGGGAAAATGGCACCGATGCAAATCCGGCGAGGCCCCTCTGGCATCTGTCCTTGTCAGGGGCTATTTGATTTGGTACGAGTGGACCAGAGGCACTCGTTCAAAAACTCACTAATGGAGAAAAGTGAGAAACACTGGGGTGCCACTCATCAAGGAGCCTAATCTGTGAGGCTGCTGCTTTTTAGATTTTTTTTTGTCCTCTGAAAGAAAAAAGAATGGCCTCGGGATCCGTGTTGACCAAGAAGAGTAAAGGCATGTCAATTTGTCTTAGTTACACAGGGCGCGCTGAGGGAGTAAAGTACAGTCACGGCTCTCTGATTTGATAACAGCGTCAAAGATTTCATTCCAAAGCCCAGAGGGAGAAGCAGGCCTGAACAAAGTAGAAGATTTTACACACGTTTGTATCACGGCAGCAAGAAAACAAAAGGCAAAGCTCGGGAGCTAGAAACACAGGAGTCGGAGAAACTGACAATAACATGATCTCCTCAAAAAGAGAGAGGAGGACGAGGAGAAACTAGGAAAAGATCAAATGATAATGAAGCGATCAGAGAGGGTTGTGTTTGCTCAACGCACTTTATCTCCAGGAAAGTTCAAGGTTTGAAATGTTCCAGCACAGAAACCATCTTGTTTCTACACAGCAGGATTGTGAGTCACTTAAAGAAACTTTGCCACCGTGCACTCCGAGTTCTACTCTGTTTAAGGTTGTGTGTGATTTGTGTGTGTGATTTCTACGGTGACGCATTAAAAGCAAAGTTAGAAGAAGAAGGTGAGAACTTTTGACCTATTTAAAACAACAAAGGAAAAACAGCTGCAGGGTTTCTATAACACATACGATCAGATGAAAGGTGCAACGAGCTGCCGAAGCGTTTATCTGATCCGAGATCAGTTCAACCACTCAGTGTGTCTGTGTGTGTGTATGTGTATCTGTGCGTGTTATAATATTATATCTTCTTATCGTGTCATTTTTTTACATATACATGTTCAGTTTTCATCATTGAGATTGATGTACAATAATCAGCATCTGGAATAAAAGAGCCAACTGGGATAAGAAGTCATAATCATTTATTTTAATTTTCTATTTTCCCATGATATGTAAGTAATACGGGTGTGAGGAAGGAGGGGGAGGAGGGATCAATCAATCAATCAATCAAATTGTATTTGTATAGCCCATATTCACAAATCACAATTCGTCTCATAGGGCTTTAACATGGAGAGACATCCTCTGTCCTTAACCCTCAGCAAGAGTCAGGAAAAACTACTAAAAACCTTTTAACAGGTACAAATACGTAGAAACCTCAGAGAGACACATGTGAGGACCCGTCTCCCAGGACCAGATCCACTATTATTATTTTTATTATTATGCTTAGGGCACCAAAATGGCTAGGAGCGGCACTGAGGGGGTCCCTGCTCCATCTCTCAACCAGTTTGGGAGTCCCTGGACTGAGAACGGCTGAAGACTCTAGCTCTAGACGTTGGTTGAGGTGATGGATAATTGTGCCTTACATCTGAATACTCAAACATCTGGATCAGGACTATTCTGGGACGAACCGGAGTCGAGTCTGTGTCCTGAAGGCTGCTGAGGTGATTAGGAGGAACCAATTAGTCCGTGTGCAGCTCTGTGGCTCTGCCTGGTGACAAGCTCTGTGGAGCCCAACCTCATAATGGTGCTCGGCTCAGGGTGCAGAGGCTGCTCCTCATCAGGACACCGAGGACACACTACAGGGAGCGTGTGTGTGTGTGTGTGTGTGTGTGTGTAGAGAAGCCACTTGCAGGGCACGTTGAACTGATTACATGGCGGTGCAGGTTGGTAACTCGGCACAGCCAGATGCATTGTTTGTGTCAGTCCCAGAACACGAGGCTCCAGAGGGAAACACAATAATCTCATGTAGGATTTAAATCTCAGCAGGCGAAAGGACAATAAGAGCGTTTTCCTCCGAGCGCTAATTAACTAGAAGGCACATTTTAAATTGGTCTTAAAGGAACTTTTATCATTTGCTGGTCTCAAACCAGTGACTTCTCTCTGCGCTCATTAGGACTGATGAGCTGGTTCACTGAGCTGAACCTGCTCCACGTCAGCTCCAGTCATTCAGGATCTAAAACGAGGGCAGTGCCACAGAACAAACGTTCTCCATCGCTCTGCAGGGACCGAGGATTCTGCAGAATTCATCTTTTCTTAATGTTGTTGTTCTTTCTCCTTCAGGATTCTGCTGTTTGAACCATATTCTGCAATTTAATTAAAAAAGCAACATTTCCAACCTTCACTTGTTTTGTCGTCGGTGCTAATGTTGCTTCCTTCAATCTTTATGTTTGGTTCCTGTTGGTGAATTATGAAATAACTGCTGTTTTGTGCAACATCTGAGTTTCAGGGAGACATTTAAATACAGTTCTTAAAAGACACTTGCAGCTTTGTGAAGTTCAGCTGCTCAGACATAGATTGATGTTTTTAACTGGACATGATTCAACTGAAATCATTTGTGAATGTCCCACGAAATAAACAACAATTTGAAAAACCTGTATATTGATTTGATAGTTGTTTCAAAAGTGCAGCTGAGGCCAATGGGACTGTTATCACAGATATTTGGCCATAAACAAAAATACTGTAACAAACAAACCACTTTAACTTTTCTGGTGTGGCTCCAACATTCTCAACAAAGTTTGACTTGATGGAGGCATGGATTATGGGAATATACAAATGTCATAGTCTGGATAATTGACTATACATAAAGATGAATTACGCGTCTCAACTTCCTTCCACTGCTCAAAAATGAAGCCAAAATATCTCAGCTACAGGGGCGGCCATCTTGTAATGAGTCGTGATCGTGATCGGGTGTGTAGCCGCGGTATCGAGGCCCCGCCTTCGCATCTGCTTGACCAATCGTGAGTCAGTCTCAGCTGTCAATCAAGATGTTTCCCCCTGTTTCTATATCATCAAATAAGTAATTAAAAACCAAACTTATCAGAAAACCTTCTCTTCTTCCATCTTTCCCCGTGTGAGACTTGAAGTTTCTCTGTTTCATGTGAAATCAGATGAACTCCATGACGCCTGGTTGCTTTGTATGATTCAGTCTGAGTTGTGTTTGTCCACAGAGGACGGGGGGCGTGTCTTCACGTTGGACTGCGCTGCTCATGACCTCATGCAGGGTTACACATGTCAAATAGCGAGTACACACAGAAACGAGCACACACACTCATTAACGTACAGTACAGGCAGTGCACACACACACTTATGTATATTTCATGCTCTGTTGGCCCTCTCCTCGTGCACACACTACCTCAGCCAAGCCTGAATGAAACATTTATACAGGAGCCTCCATTTACATACCGAGCAGGCGTCCACAGCTGAGACTGGTTGTTAAAAATACCTCCTCTGCTCCTCCGCTCCTCGGCTGCGTCTGCGTTTGACACAACATTCTGCAAAGTGTCGCTCCGCATCTCAAGGTACAACAAGAAATGATTCTACAGGAAATAGAGAAGAGGCAAAAAGCTGAAACTGGGTTAATGGCTCCTGGAGTGAAAGAGAAATATAGAGCTATAGTGTCAAAGCAGGCGAAACACTGGAAGACAGAATATGCTGAGTCTTACAGGACACTGTGACACCAGCTGATGGACGCCCAGAAGACATTAACCAGAGTGTGATGTCCTGGTGTCCTCAACAACACGTGGATAAACCTGTCAACAGGACTTTCCCAGTATTTACTGATTTGATTTATGACGATCCAGAAAGTAGGATATTTCTTTGCACGTCCCCATTTTAATTTACAAAAGGTTTTTAGATTTATCAACACAACTTTCAAACCTCCACTTTCCTTCTTATCTTCCTAATGGAAAGACTTTCAGTCCCTGAGTGACGGGCAAATATAAACTTGCAGAAATACAGAGCGAGTGGCTTCCTGAAGAGAACCCATTACCTCGTGTGGTTTTCACAATCACCGCTGCTAAAAAAATCTCTCTCCATCGGCTGCTCGTGTGGGCGGGACTCGTGTCCAGCGACTTTGAAAATTGCTCAGTCAAGTACAAATTGACCTCTCGACCATTAACGGCCTCTTCTGGAGAAATGCCACAACATTTAGTCCCTGCTGCAGAGATTATACACCGAAGACTGGGAGGAGTGGATCCGTGGGGAATGCTTCACAAATTAATATTCTATATATATCTATAAACCACATAAAGGGTTTCTACTGGTTTCCATTGAGGTTTTAACATTTACAGTCAGTCAGAAAGAAAAGGACAGTAAACCGTCACCTCCTGATTCTTAAACTATTTGCAGAGACTTGCCCGGGTTTTATTAATCTCCTCTTTTTAATGAGTTAGCATCCTGGTTGTTAGCTCTAAACGTATCTGTCCTGTTAGCTTCTCTATTTAACAATCTCTATTTAGCTGCTTCTCTATAGAGTTTGTCTTATTTGTTATAAGAAGCTTTTAGGACACTTTAGTCAGTGTTTGTGAGAGACCTTCAAACTAATAAAATGACGATTGAGACATAGAAGGAATCACCTTGGAGCCGAGTAAGCAAGAATTTCAATCAAATTTGCACAGACCGGTAAAATGTATTTTTCATCAGGTCTCCATGATTGACAGCTGATTGGCTCCCGACTGGTCGAGGGCGTGGCTCAGCAGGACCTCGCTGCCGCCGCCAAAACCCTCGATTGCTACGGCACAGGCTCTGGCTCCAAATACACAAAATTGGTTGCGTTTGTTTTTACGGGAATATTTTATCTTCATTTATGGATAACTGGAGGAAGTGGAGACGCATCAATCATCTTTATTCACAGTCTACGATCTGCAGAGACAACCCGATGCAGCAGGAGAGTTATCGTGCACGTGTTACTGGCGTATTCCACTAGAGGGCGCACAGCTCTGAGCGTTGAGAATATACTGCCTCTAACAGTCATATGCACATCGCAGGTCGCAAACAAGATTTGAGTTGTTGTGTGTTTGCGGGTGGCTGGGGGGGGGGGGGGGTATACTCCTCTGCATCTGTACCTTCAGAAGCTTCAGGATTTGGATCTATTCCCTCCTGGCAGCCCACTGAACCTGCTTCCTCCTCCCTTCCACCCTCGTACCTCGGAGGCGGCTGCCATCTTAATCCCAGACACTCGGAGGCCGACGGGCTGAGAGGTTTCTTTCTCCCTTTACACCTCACAGGCTTCAGATGGATGGATTTCCCATTTCTCCGGTGTAAATCTTTCATGTGTGAAATTGTCTGTGCTTAAAGAAGAAGCCATTGGCTGAGCTGAAGAAGCCGTGGACTCGGCAGTGACAGCCGCTGGCGTCACACCAGCTCTTCTCATTCAATAACAAACAATGAACAGGATTCTACAGACGTCCGTCCTCACGGAATCACGGCTCCACTGCTGGTTTGACGCTGTGAGTTCTGGGTGAGTCCACAAGGGGGCCTCCACTCACCGACTGGACTCGAGTTGTATCTGATAATTGTATATTAATGAAACACGTTTGATTGCGTTCTTTTATTTTCTAAAAAAGCAGCTTTCGTTTGTTGTTCATTTCCAACGAAGCGGGAGAAGGAACAAACATCGGAGCCCTGAGGACCGGCGGCACTTTGTCAACGTCAAAGCGGGCGAGTGATCCAGTGGAAGATGGACCGGGTGTGATAGATGAGGCCCGAGCGTCACTATCAATCGTCAGCTGGTGACTCACCTGCAGCGCTGAGCGGGGCCGTCCTCAGCACAGCACCACGGCCGGCCTGGAAAACCACCTGCTTCACACTCGGGAATAAGAAAGAGAGAGAGAAAGTCTTTGTTGTAACGACAGGAAAAGTCACAGAAAGGTTGTGAGTTTGATGCCGGAGATCAAAGATCATGTCTCAGCAGCAGCACTGATTAGGGCCTGAGCTCTGACATCAAAGGTCAGGTGAGACCCTATTGAAATTGTAAGGATTATTATTATTATTATTATTCAAGCAAATGAATTGGCTTTTTGAGGCTTTCACATGCTCAAATTCTTACCAAAATTGGCAGAAAGTTAAAGTGGTGAAAATGTATTTGTATAAAATATATTTCTGACGTCAGCACCTGAAAGTCAAATAAAGTTTGATTGTTTGATTGATTATTAAGAATGCAGTAAGTGTGACCGTTGCCTTAACGTATATTATTGTAACGTGACGGTTTCTCCAAACTTAACATCACTATTGTAATATGTGTTATTCTAAAGGGCCTGTTATTATTTTATTTTGAAAGACTTTCCTTTTTGTGCATTTGTATCTATTTAATTTATCTTTTTTTTAGTTTGGAAGGATCAGATATAAACGGCCATAAATAACACACACAGATTTATGTAACGGATTTTTGTTGTGAATTATGAACAGGGAGAACATCTTTTAAAATCTCTTATATGATAATTGTTTCGATTGTTTCCTTCCTTTGTGCATTTTTTGTAATAATAATAATTTGTGCAGCTGTTAATGTCAATTTTAAACTGCAGCATCTTCTCTGCAACAAAGAATCCAGGACTTGAGAAACGCATCGTGAACAATTGTAGTAATTACGTTGGTTGGACTCAAAGTGCTTTGGTTTGATGGACCAGATGAAGATGGATTTTTAATGAGCTGAAGTCGCTCACTCACAATTCGTCCTGTTCTCTGGAAGATGCACATGTTCCTTCATTGCTCAATCAGGGCTGTAGACCTGAGCGTAATCCTGCAGGAGATGAGGTCTGAGTGTTAAAGATCCATCATGAGTCTGGACCTGAACTAACAACCACGTGAGAGGATGGAATCCCTGAGCTCTAATACTAACAATTCTCCCTCTTCCTGATTCCTTCCGTCCAGGGAGCCGGGAGACGTGACAGGCTCATAACCTAAAGCTGAATAATTACAGCTAACCTGCTTCTCCACAGGGCTTTGCTGCTATAAACGGCCCTGCTGTCACACTCTAATGGAAAATCAGGGCAGTCGCAGTGTCGCAGCGGCAAGTTCCCGTCAGCGGGGACCTGGGCGGCCTCCACGGGTCAAATCCTTTAGTTCTCCTGCAGAGCTCCCTGTAGACAAGCTGAGGTCTGTGAACCGGTTACACAGCCGCTGTGGACAGTTTGAAACAGCAGCTCCGGATCAGCTGATCTGGCCCTTGAGCACAGGACAGTCACTGGCTGGGAGACATGTTTTGGGGGGGGGTTTCACGCCATCATTGACAGCTGATAGGCTCCTGACTGGTCGAGGGCGTGGATCAGCAGGACCTCGAATACACAAAATGGTTGCGTTTGTTTCCGGTGATATTTTATCTTCATCTCTGGATAATTGTAGGAAGTGGAGACGCATCAATCATCTTTATTCACAGTCTACGATTTGCAGAGACAACCCGATGCATCATGAGAATAATTGTGCACATGTTACTGGCGTATTCCACTAGAGGGCGCACCACTCTGAGCTTAGAGAACTTGTAGATTCTTCTAGGAGGTCACGTACTGCCCCTAACATTCATATGCACATCGCAACTGGCAGACGCACAACTTTGGTTTCTGAGAACACTCACAACTGATGCATTGAGCGGAGGAAGGACACACAAGGCGGCCATGATACATCTGAGTAGTAAGAAGAACACATCCGAGCCGGGAGCTCAGTGAAGCTGATTCTACTTGAATTCAGTTTGTCTCAGCACATTTATAACCATTGTCTTTTAAAGCAGATGATTGCATGAGTAGTTGTTTTAATTGCTGCTTCTTAAAGTACTCTATAAATAACGGTTAAAATTATTATGTTGACTCCTGCCTGCAGCACTTCACCTGCTCCTCCGTCCACTTACTGCTCAAGTACACAGATAATCCTCACGCAGGGAACACGGAGGGGCCTCGTTATTAACGGCACTCAACACGGGTCCAGAGACGACTCTGTAAAACCAGGACACTTCACTCTGTGATTGTAAATCCTCCGTCAGTGTGTGTGTGTGTGTGTGTGTGGTGGTAGTTTCACATGCAGTTGTTTATGAGCCTCGGTATCGATCGTGTGCTCAACTAACACCGAGCGTCTGCTCCAGCGAATCCGTCCTCACCCTGCAGACGTCTGATTACACACACACTTGTTATCTGTTCTATATGCTACACCTCTAAATCCTGGCATGATGCAACCCCCCCCACCCCCCCCCCCCCCCCCCCAGCCCCTTAACCATCAAACCTAATGTCTAGTTCCATCCTAAACCTGATTCTAACCCTAAACCAAGTCGTAACCTCAAACAGACCATGGAAAGTGGGTCTGAACAGCCTCACTGTGTAGTGCACACACACACTCACACAAACATACACACACACTGACACACACACAGAGAACATTGAGCGTCCTCATCATCACGTGTGTGCAGAAGTGGACCACACTCCACCAAAAGCTGGCGCTGTTCTCCTCCACTCCAGAGGAGGGCCGCTGGGGAGAGGAGCTGAGGAGGAGGTGATGCCTGAATGTAAAGAGTCCTCCTCACGCTCAGGAAGCAGAGAGGACGCTTCCTCCTCACGCTCAGGAAGCAGAGAGGACGCTTCCTCCACACGCTCAGGAAGCAGAGAGGAAGCTTCCTCCTCACGCTCAGGAAGCAGAGAGGAAGCTTCCTCCACACTCTCAGGAAGCAGAGAGGACACTTCCTCCACACGCTCAGGAAGCAGAGAGGACGCTTCCTCTTCACACTCCGGAAGCAGAGAGGACGCTTCCTCCTCACGCTCAGGAAGCAGAGAGGACACTTCCTCCACACACTCCGGAAGCAGAGAGGACGCTTCCTCCTCACGCTCAGGAAGCAGAGAGGACACTTCCTCCTCTTGCTCAGGAAGCAGAGAGGACGCTTCCTCCACACGCTCAGGAAGCAGAGAGGACGCTTCCTCCACACTCTCAGGAAGCAGAGAAGACGCTTCCTCCACACGTTATGAAAAACTGTTTGTTATTATTTTGATATTGTTTCACTGAGAAATTAAATTGTTTGTCTCAATTTCAACTTGATTGTACAAGAAGAAAACAAGAGAAGTGTGTCTGTGTGTGTGTGTGTGTGTGTGTGCGTGTGTGCGTGTGTGTGTGTATGAGCGAGAGAGATAGTGACAGTAAGATGGAGTTAATGTGCATGGGTACAAATGTCACTTGCATTATTGAACCTTCAGTGTGAGGGGGTGTGTGCAAACAGCAGTATTTGAATACGCCTCCCCTGTTTCCTCTTAATGTCCCGAAACCACACGACTTGTCAAAGACATTTTCTCCACTTGAAGTTAGCTCCTGCTAATGAAATTTTAATTTGTTATGATGAGAACAGTCGTCGCCTGAGGCGCTGCCTGCGAGACGGAGACTTAAAAGCCTTGAATTCACTCAACTCCCAAACAAATGGTTTCCAGGCCGGGACAAATTGGACGTATCCGTTATATTGACGGCGCTCGGTGCCGAACAAGGACCATTTGTCTCCGCCCATGAGACACCGGCTCGGAGGAGCTGAGGGCTGACGGTGCAGTCAGCATCCGAACAACAGGGTCATTCCACTCGACAATAATCACGGGATCACATCAAGTCGATGACACCGTAAATGGCTTTGCAGAAATTGGGCAATTTTGGGTCGAGCAGATTCTCCGGTGAACGGCCTGGAATGGATTTTCTGGAGATGAGGTGAGAATCGGCCACGGCTGAAACTTTCCCCGGAGGAGAAGTTTATGTAACGAGGAAAACTTGTGGAACACGAATTAAGACCGAGCGTGTTCAATACTCCCTCTAATGTACAATGGTTTCTTCCAATCCATGATTTCATCGAGTAGATTGGCTTTGAATTCAAAAATAATAAACCTAAATTAGTTAAAATGTTGTATCTTAATATTAAAATGATGTGCAACGTTTTTATTTTAGATGTATTATTTATATCCATTTAACCAGGATGTCCCTTAGTAGAGTGCCCACCACCCAACCTGCCCTTTAGATCCAGCTGCTTTAAACTTCACTTATAAACATCAGTCCTCTAAATGAATTATTTATCCCATGAAACATATCTGTATGAATGTTTGCAGTGTAATATAAGCATTTATGATATACTGGTTATCCAGACACACGCTGGTGTGTTCTTCATCCCACTGATTATAATAAATCAAGGTATTTGGTGGATATGACACGTTGTACATAAGGTTATGATAAAGAAAAAATTTTATTTTGTACATATAACAAGTGTGAGTTTGATTGTTTAGTAAGTTATTTACATTTTAAATTCAAACAACTTGTTAAGGTTGTGTTCAGACACTCAGGGAATGAATCTGGGTGAGTTCAATACTCTCAGGTTGCAGGTCTTTCTAAAAACTTTTGGGAATTTCTGTGTTTTCTTTTGCTGTTTTATCTCATATGTAACTAATTAACTATATGTCAGCTGCCCTTTTTGTTTTTTTTTGGCACTTTGTTTATTATTGTTATTGTTATTATCATAAAAGAAAAGTCACAGCAGCTTCCAGAGAAAGAGGAATAAAGTTAAACCCACAGCTTCACCACAGACGTGGATTCAAACCTTCCACAGTGACGCTGCCTCTCACATCTCTGCAGCTCAGATTCCTACAGAGCTGATTTGCTGTTGCACCGGAGGAACCTGATTCTGAGGACACACTGTTCTCCTCCTGAAGGCCACAGGATCCCAGCTGGGGTCCTTGTCCCTGAGACGAGGCGCTGCAGCTCTAAGTGGAGCTCGTCCTGGTGAATCGGGCTCGACACGCGTGACGTCTGGTGTCAGGAGGATGTCACCACTCTCCACTGATGAGGGAGCCACACGCCGCCTCATTGTCTTGCTCTGCTTGTGCGTCAGCCTCTTTTTGATGTGCGCCTGTTCTTTCTCCCTCTCTTTGAAATCTGTGCCAGGCTGAACGTGGCTCGGCGACGAGCAGATCGTCCTCCTGCTCCACCGAGGAACACATTTTGAAAATTCTTTTGATGTTACAAATTGCATTTTTGACACTCGGGCCCGTCCAAATGAGAAGCGTTTACTTCCCTCTGATACCACACTGGCAGAGACACGGCTGCAGAGAGGCGGCTTTCAACGGAGAGAATTGGTTTGATGGCGTTTTGTTAAAGCTGGATAAGAATTATTGGACTTGATCTGAATTTATTACCTCTGCACAGGAGGGTTTCACTCAGGAGGGTTTCTTTATCTGTCGGCAGGATAACGAGAAATCTACTGAATCAATTTGCACCAAACATAATGGAACTTAGGCCAGAGAAGAACCAAGAGACTGTAAAAAAAGAAATATATATATATATATATGAAACATTTATCAAAAATATCCTGGATTTACATTTTGCGCTCGTTATGTCATTCGGAGTTAGAGTCAATGTGGATATCACATCAGCTGTCAATCATGAGGCTGCACTCTTCACTCATCAGAATAAGATAGATAGATAGATAGATAGATAGATGGATGGATGGATGGATGGATGGATGGATGGATGGATGGATAGATAGATAGATAGATAGATAGATGGATGGATGGATGGATGGATGGATGGATGGATGGATGGATGGACGGATAGATAGATAGATAGATAGATAGATAGATAGATAGATAGATAGATAGATGGATAGATAGATAGATAGATAGATAGATGGATAGATAGATAGATAGATAGATAGATGGATACTTTATTAATCCCGTGGGAAATTCACTGTGGAGTTACAACAACTTGCCTTTCACGGCAAACCAGTAGGTGGCGCTATGACCCTGAGTTATTTTTTCGAGTCGTGATTCTGCTCCGGCCGGGACTCTGATCATGTGTGAGAAACTTGGCGGTGATTGGACGATGCACAGTGGAGTTACAACAACTTCCTGTTTCATGGCGAATCAGAGCAGATAACATGGAGGGGGCAGGGTCTAGGAGCTATACTGCAGTGAGCCACCAGGGGGCGATGAAGATATATCGGATGTGGTTAAAGCTGTGGAGTTTTTCATGATTTTAGACAATGTCTCAGGAAATAACACCAGAATGATGATGTACCATAAATAGTAGAACTGAATTATACTGCAGAATCACAACCTACAGCAACAAGGACCCCACACCCCCCCCCACCCCCCCCCCACCCCCCCACACACACACACAACAAGGCAGAACACAAGTGGACGTGTGATTGAGTGAAAACACTCAGAATCCAATCATTTAAAAGCGTTGAGTGTTTATCCACATGTACTAATACACCTTCACATGCACTATCTGTCAAGTGTCTATATGTTTATATCTACAGAGAGATGCTTGTGTTTCTGCATGAACACACACACACACACACACACACACTTCGATAAGGAAAGCAGAGCTGTGTCTACACAACAACATCTCAATTCAATTCAAGCTGTTTCACATGAAGAAGGTTTCTCATTCCTGGAAATGTGCATTTTTTCCATCGTGTCAAACAACAAACAAAGAGATAAAGAAGAACAAAGAGAAGATGTGTTTATTTAAAATGTCCGTCTCCTTCGTGTCACGGTGGTTTTAGAGCAGCTCTGATCATCGACCTGCCGCACACAGAGTTAAAGCCTCGGCAGCAGGACACTGATCACATCTGGTTTACGTTACACTGTGTGAACATCAAAATGAGCCTCTCACATTCATGTTGGTATGAATTGTAATGTTTGTTGATTCGGGTCAATATAAAACCTTAGATTTTACAGATGCATCATGTTATTGTGTTGTTTTTAGGTCAAACTGTAAAATACCAAGCCTCAGTGACATTTCTTTGCCAGAGTGGTTTGACTTTATTGTACAAATTGAGCTAAATGTGATTTTGCACCTTCAACTTTCAGATGAATTCATGTTCAAAAGCGTATTTAAAAAGAAAATCAGATTTATTTATTTCTAGCCTCATCAATTAGCTCGTGGAATGAGAACTTTCCATATCAGGGTTACGTCCTTTTTGTCTCTTTTCTCATTTCTGACATTTTGAAATCCTGGACTGGAATTTATTTAAGAATAAACAGATAAATAATAATGAAAAGAAGAAGAACAGCGATATAATTCAAGTTAAGATTGAGTTTTAGAGTTCAGATGGAGCTCTCCAGGTGAGCAGCTGCAGGAGGAGGGATGGACTCCAGATGGAGGACGGTGCATGTGTCCTTCCTCAGGGTCGTTCCACACGGCCTGCGCTCCATCACCGTTTCTCTGCCTCACTAACCCGCTCGGCCTCATGCACATTGTGTTTATGTGATTCTGTGTTGAAGCAGCACGATGCAGCTTCTTCACCTGAAACCAGCAGCTTGATGAACGTGAGTCTGATGTGTGAGTGTGTGAACAAGGAGAAAGTTTCCTCCTTCTCTGTGACTCTGGTGAGTGGCTTCCATCTCCTGTGAGAAGAACTGACTGAGTCACAGCTTCAACTGTCACAACCAGCTGCAGCTGAAGAGTGAAGCTGAACTGAGATCAGTTAAAAACACTCTGAGGTTATTAAAAACCAGGGAACGCTGAGTCGGTGAGAATTGAGAAACTGAGAAAAGGTTCAGGTAATGATTTGGCGTTAAATTCAGTGCAGCGGTGCAAGATTATTGATTTTAGTATTAAATTGAACATTTTAAATCTGTTTTATAAGTTTATGTGCAAACACAAACAAATTCAGCTGTGGACAGTTCACATACATCAGATCAGCTAAACAGAAAATACACCGACAATCAAATCTTATGCTGCTCTCGGGAATACATGAAATAAAACTTTCAGAATAAACTTTATTCCAACATCTTGGTAAAAATTCCAAGGTGTTCATCTCCAATATTCAACAGGAAACTTAACATTTTTTTTCCAAATCCCTGTTTCCATTTGTCGCCTCCTGGAGGCAGCGTCGAGGCCTCACACAGAAACGATCTGTCCCCGTCATCCCGTCGGGTTTCGTGCTCGACGCTGGTTATTATTTTATTGACGAAGGTTTTCATGTGCAGATCAGAAATGGAGGAAAAGGTCAGATTTTGTTATTATCCATTTCACTCTTCTTCTTTTCATGTGTTGGTGAGTTCTCCATCTCGGCTGCGAGCGCTGGTTTGCTGTGATATATTGGAGAGACCGCTCGGTGCAGGTGGACCTCAGATCGGCTAATTGGAAAAATGAACAGGGGGGGGAATGAAAAGAGGGGGGGGTGGGGAATCAAAGCATCTGCCGCCGACTGTCAGCAGCCAGACTGAATTATTACCCAGAAGCTCCAGATCCAAACCTGCAGTCTGCAGAATATTTAACTTATTTATTTTAGGGTTGAACCTGAATCAGGACAAAAAGGTTTATACAGTTTGTTAGACAGGTGTTAGAATACATCTTTCATTATAACATTGTAAAACCAATAATCAGAATCAGAATCAGAAAGTATTTATTGCCAAGTAGGTTTACACCTACAAGGAATTTGCTCTGGTTATTGGTGCATACAATGAACATAGAAACATAAAAACATAAAAACACAATAAATACAACACACATAAGAAAAGCAATAAAAAGAAACAATATATATTTACTCACTATTTACTTCTTATTTACTTATTTACTCCCTTTTTCTAATATTTATACAAAGTAACATTTATTTAGACATAAACATATCTAAATAAAATATATATAATAGTTAAAAGATATAAAAAGTGAAGTAAAAAACACAGAAACGATCTGTCACCATCATCCCGTCGGGTTTAATACTGTAAACATAGTTTTTCTTATTTAAAAAATAATTTTTCACAAGACAGAATCAGAATGAGCGGGTCGTCCACTAACCGGAGGGTCGGCGGTTTGATGCCTGACACCGAAGGTCGGCGGTTTGATGCACTGTATGAGTGTGTGTGTTTGTGTGTGTGAATGTGTGTGATTGAAGGAGAGCAATACGAAAAGAAATGTGTTGTGAATATATTTCATTTACAAATTTACAATGATCAACAGGAGATTTTCCCAAAGTCTTAATGTCTTTAGGTTTCTCAATGAATTATTTTGGATTTGAAATATGTTTTTCTGATTAGTCACAACCTTAATAAAATAAAAACAGAAATCCTTCTACTCAGTTTCTACTGATTATCCAGTCATGATTTATCTCCCATCAACTTCCATTGTGACTCTGACTCAGAGCTTCTTCCCCTCGTCTCACTTTAATCCAGTTACTTCCCGGAACCTTTTCTTTACCTGTGCATCTCGGGGATCGATACTTTAAAGTCAACCCAAGGACTGGGAACTGTGGTCTTCAATCAAGTCCTCTGAAGGATTTTGTATTCGTGCCGCGACCTTTGAGCAAACGAAACTCTGCTTTTCCACCTCAGACTTCACTGACATCTCTGTCTTTCAACTGGAGTGAACGTCCACAGGGTAACTGGGACTTGACTCTAAGGTGGAAGCCGGGCCGACAGACTGAAGGAGCAGGCTGGACTCGGTCCTCACAGACTGATGCTGTTTGTCTTGAAGGGGTTTTGGGTGGAAGGCCCCGGGGCCCCGAGCGGAACACGGGGCCAGGGCGTGAAATAACCCACGTCAGATTCAATCACCTCCGCTGCACCACAGCTGGAGGACACCTTCTTTTGTCTTGACCACCTTCCATCGGGTTATCGATTCCCCCCCGCTTCCCCACCAGCACCCTGCGATGCTCATTAACCTTGTGGACCGTCTCGGGACGAAATGGTAAAACGCTGGATTCCACAAGGAAAGAAGACGGAGGGAATAAAAAGAATAATGAGAAGAGAGGCAGAGAGGAGAGAGACACGTGCAGAGAAGCATAAAAAGCTTTTCTGCAAATTTTATTCCTGGAGAAAAGAACCGAGTGATTCGAGGAGCGTGACGCACGAGCATGAAAAATTTAAACTTTGTAATTTGGTCTTTTCGGTTCAAATGAACGTGGGAAGAATCAGCGACTGAGGGAATTCAGATTTCCACACAAAGCGAGTGAAGATTCCTCAGACTCAGACATTAACTCCTGTCATTAACGCTTGTTTATTAATGAGCCTCGTTGGTGGAGCTGCTTGTAACTTCTGTGATAATCTGTGATAATCTGTGATAATCTGTGTTCCCTCTCAGCCCTTCAGGTCACGTGTGTGTGTGTGATGCTTGGTTTAGTGGTTTAAAGCTGTGATAGGTTAATATTTGTAGTTTTAAAAAAAACTGGGGGAAGAGATAATTCATTCCTCAGGTTTTCAGTCTTATTTTCAATATATTTGAATTAATTTTATGAGATAGAATTAAGTAACACCTCCTCTGACTTTAGAATTAAAGATGAGGATACGGCTCTTTCTCTGTTTGTCTCCAAACCCTAAATCACAAGGGCTAATTATTATAATAAACACTTTCGATGTGCAAATATGTTAAATTTAAAGGTAGAATTCAGGATTTTTCAGCTGCACGATCTCTTGCTCTGATCCACAAGTTCCAGCTCTCCATAACAAAAACGAAAAGAAGCTTTTAACCACTAGTTTCATTATCATCAGACAGAACTTCTACTATTATCTTATGTCCTTGGTTTGTTTTATTTTTACTCTTGTTTTCCTGTGTGAATTGTCCCTGGACAGGTAATTATTAGTATGACTGTTATGATAATAACTGAACTCTCCAAGTTCTTCCTCATCTTAGGAAAAACATAATTCATGAATCTTGATGAGAAAAGGACTGAAGAGTCCAGAAGAGTAGGGCTGGGTTTGGACAACATTTTTAAAATGATATTTGGATTTGCATCCAGTGGGAGCCAGTGGCAGCTCCGTCTCCCACTATGACACAACTTTTATCTTTATTCCACATTTAAAAAAAAACATCTTGTATCTTGTATTCTCCATTTCTATTGTTTAGAGTATTTATAGTTTTATCGTATTTATTCTGTTTCAACTCTTAATGTTTTCTCTTTGTGCTGCTACTTCCTGTTGTGTCTGTGTGAGTTCATCCAGACGATCAGTAAACACACATCTCATCTGATGTCTCAGGTTCACTAACGTTGACAATAAACGGACAGAAAAACAAAACAGATTTTGTTTCGGTTGGATTTGAACAGAAAATTGCGTTCCAAGCTTTTCTTCAGTGGATTCAGCCTCTTGTTCTGCCTTCATGCTGCAATGAAGTTAGACTTTGAACAAAGTGATTACTGCCCCTTGTTCCCGGTGTTCACGAAGCTCACAGATTCAAACCTGCAACCTCCCAGGCAGAGAAGCACTTCTGTGATCAGCGAGTCTTCAGCTGAGGCTCTTGAATCGGACAGAACCTCAGGAGACGCGTGAAGAAGAAGCGTCTGTTTCACGGCGCTGTCGCTTTAAAGTCCGTGGAAATTGATGAGTGTTGTTGTTCAGCGTCTCGGGCCCTGAAGTGAAGCTGCACTTCACGATAACACAAAGTCCTGATATGCAACCTGATAGAAGATCTGTGTTGAGGAGGGAAAGAAGAGGAGGAGGAGGAGGAGGAGGAGGAGGAGGGGGGTGGGGGGGCTCAGTCATGCAGGTAAACAGATTGTTCTGGGTCACAGGTTCAAACAACTTCTCCAGTTCTTCCTTGATTCTTCTGAGCTTCGCCTGAAGCTGCTCGCTCTGCGTCGTACTTCTTTCCTCCGACCTTTATTTCCTCCATCTTTCTGTGATGGTGACATTCTGCATGTTCCTGCCTCCTCCGCCGGCTGCTGCCTGGAAGGAAGGTGAGATATTTAATGGACGTAAACAAGGAGGTTCAGTGGATGTAAACAGGCTTTTTACTGGCGGCTTTGAAAGACACCATGAGAGCGCTCAGCTCTCACAGGAGAACCATCAGGAGAAGCAGCAGCTTGTCCTGCTCGAGCTGCAGCTGAGCACAAACATGTAAACAGAACACCCTGAGGATCTGCATCTTCTGAAAGCTGGAGAAGCCCTGGTCATGCATTTTTATATCTTTAATCCATGAACCTTTTCCGCAGCTTTATTCAAGCAGCTGTAGCTGAATCGAATCAAACCTTCACTGTGAAGGCGTCAGACACTGGATGTGAAACAAGAGCCTCCTTCATAGCAAGAAGGTTCCTGGATCAAATCCCAGTTTGCATGTTTGTGTAGTTTTCTCTGTGAATGTGAGAGTGAGTTTTTTCCTTCTGTATGAGCCCCGCCTCTTGCTCAAGGGCAGCTGGGATTGGCTCCACGTCTTCCAGTGTCTTCCTCATTAGACGGATGATTTGAAGGTTCTGCAGTAGGTCTACGCTGAGCTGGGCTGTCCAGATGTTCCAGCTCCTCCAGGGGGATACAGAGGCGTTCCCGGGCCAGATGTGATACCTGGTCCCTCCAGATAGTTCTGCTCCTTCCCCCCGGGTCTCCTCCCAGTTGGGCCTGCCCAGAAAACCTCCACCAAATCCTCAGGGCTTGTATCCACAGAGTCATTTCTCAGTCACTATTCTGAAGATCTGAAAGGTTTCATTTTGTAAAACATCTTTCTAAAGCGTGAAGGACAGGGGGCGCTGTGGAGAGCAGTCAGAGGTGTTTCTAAGAAAGGAAGATTCCACACGTGACCTTTAAAGAAATGTTCTTTCCTCTGCAGCTTCTTCTCCTCATCTCCATCGCCTCCTTTATTCATGTCCTCGCCGCCTCGGGAAGATTCACTGGAGGTTTTCCAGATGTTTTTGTGACTTTTAATAAACCTCAGCAGTCGACCTCGACCGCCTGAGCCCGAGCGGAACCTCCACACGGAGGAGATGTGACTTCCTCTGCAGCGGTAATGGAGCTTCGGTTTCTGTGTGGATTTTTAAAAGGTTCATTTTGCACATGGCATGAAATCAAGGTCTGGTCTGTGTGTGTGTGTGTGTGTGTGTGTGTGTGTGTGTGTGTGTGTGTGTGTGTGTGTGTGTGTGTGTGTGTGTGTGTGTGTGTTTGTAATGATGTTATGTGGGTGAGAGTGATGAGTCTGCAGTCTGGATTAAATTGGAATGGGTGAACACTGTGTCACTCACTTTTCCTCATACACTGTTTATAGGGGGGGGGGGGGGGGTCATACTGGAGCTGCTCTTCAACCATCATGACTTTCTTATTTCCTTTCACATGTAGTAAAACACATGAATCATAAAATGCTCTGGTTTTAAACCAGTGATTTTTGCAAACTGGAGCAAACATATTCAAACTGGTTTATTTGCCTGAATCCTTCATTGATATTTCTCACTAGGTTTGGTTGTAGATTATTTATTTGTTTATAACTTTAGACCAAATTATGATTAGTTTAAAGGGTTAAAAGTTCAGACTCTGAAACATCTGAACTTTTTTCACACACTTACTCATCAGCTTCAGATTTACTCATCCGCTGCAATTTGTATTCATCTGCTGCTTCCTGGTCATGCACATTTATTTTTCATTCACATTAACTGTAGATAATTGAGCTCTCCTGAGGAGGTCCACAGGAACATCCAGAGTTTCACTGGTTCTCCTCCAGGAGCGTCCACAGAAACATCCAGAGTTTCACTGCTTCTCCTCCAGGAGCGTCCACAGGAACATCCAGAGCTTCCACTGGTTCTCCTCCAGGAGCGTCCACAGGAACATCCAGAGTTTCACTGGTTCTCCTCCAGGAGCGTCCACAGGAACATCCAGAGTTTCACTGCTTCTCCTCAAGGAGCGTCCACAGGAACATTCAGAGCTTCACTGGTTCTCCTCCAGGAGCGTCCACAGGAACATCCAGAGTTTCACTGGTTCTCCTCCAGGTCGCGTCCACAGGAACATCCAGAGTTTCACTGCTTCTCCTCCAGGAGCGTCCACAGGAACATCCACTTAATGTTTGATTCTTGAATTCAAATATTAAAACTCGAGTTTCTCTTTATCGACTTTGTATGTTTAGTGTAAGTTTGACTTTCAGTTCTCAGCCCGACTTCAGTTTGGTTCCTCGGCTCTAACAAACGTCCCTAATTGTTTTCCGAGCAGAGAATTAAACTCTCCACGGTTTTCTGTGGCGTCCTCTGAACTTCCCCTGTTCTTCTGTCACTGGGTACTTAGGTTTCTCATCTTCTTCCTCTGTTTGAACTCCTCACAAACCAAAAACCAACACACACAAGCCTCGTTATTAGCTCTTCTGCTCCCACATGCCAGGAGCCTGCAGTAATTGAGACCTTGATCATCCCACACAAGACGCTGCAGGGATGGAAACCAGAGAGACAGAAGACAAAGTCCAATTAGCTTCTCAGCAGCAGCCGGACTCCCGGGGGTCCCAGGTGGTCCCGGGCAGGGATCTCATTTGAGGAAGACTCGGAGAACTCAGAAGTTTTCTCGGTTGGTTTATTGCAGAAGAACGACCTTGCAGGAGACCGGTTGTTCCACATATTATTCATGCACCGAAACACCTGCACCTGTCAATCATAGTGCTTATTAAAATGCCGGAGAAGTCCCGACTTCCTGCAGGAATCATTGATTTTCCATTCTCTACTGTATCTGCTTCATTCCTGCAGATTTTCCTTTTCTCCGTGTTGCCACTGTTAACTCAGTGTTTGTCTGAAGAAGGTGCCGCTCTTAGATTTTTATTAAAATCAAAGAGAACATGTGATCATCCAGAAGTTTACAACGACGCGCTAATGTGACGTCTAATTCAATTTCAATAGTTGATGGATTAAACATTGATTATCTGGAAGCACTTAACAGGTTGAGACCCTTCAATACTTTATGACCCAACAGATACACTGAGGAGGGAGGAGAAGATAAAGAAGGATAAACAGTTTGATGGGTTCTGCTCGGTCAGGTTCCTGTTTTTTCTGATTTATGATATAATTCATAATTAAGATACTTGTAGATGTGATAATATCCTTTATATACAATAGCATAGCAGAACTGATCAATGACAAATAAAATGAGTAATAACAATAATCACCACCAATAGACCACAGCGTCAGATATGCACTTCAAATACTCCTCGGACTGTTAAGCTGCCATTTTTACCACAAATAAAATAGAAGGACTTATATTTTTCAATTTCCCTGCTTCATAAACACAATAATCCTCATTTGAATAACTTGAGGGTTATTTAAAAGGCCAACAGTCCTTTTAAACTCTATCAAGCCACAACAAATTATAACACACTCAGAAAGATCAGGCCTCTAAATATATATCAGATCTTTTGCTTCTCTTTTCATCCACTAACCATCGTTCCACCAAATTTCATGGAGCTCGGATCAGGATGTTTTGTTTTATCCTTCTGACACAAACAAAAACAAACCAACTGTGAAAACACAAACATCCTCGATGGAGGTGATGAGCTGTACGCACGACTCAGTCAAACACAACCATTTAAATAATGTTGTTTCTTTAAAACCGAATAAAACCAAGTTGGTCACGCCTCAGATAGATGAAAAGATAAAGAAATAGCAGAATTGAAAGTGCCGAGCAGTTTATAAATATCTATATGAATATATAAAGAGCAATGGAACACAATGATGTGTGTGCAGCAGTGACTGTGGACGTGAGACAGCTCGTCCTGCAGGTCCATGTTTCACCGTGAAGAGAAAACGTCTCCTTGTCGTGTTCGTCTTCACTGACAAAACAGTTCAAGTGTTTTTCACAGAATCAAACTGCACAGGATTCATGTTCCAGATCGACAAGGAGCGTCTCACTCCAGATCAAAGCCGGGGTCGGGCCTCACCCTCGAGTTGTGCCTGGGTTCCTCCCCACCCCCCCCCCCCCCCCCCCGCCCCCCGTCATCTCTCCCTCTCATCATTCTGCAAATGCATTCTCCCTGACAACAGCCCACATCCTTCTCACAGACTTCAAGGCGTCTGAAGTGCGTTTTTTTATTTTTTTATTTTCCAAGAAGCAGCTCAAGTGATTCACTTCTTCTTTTTTTCATCCGTCTTCAGACTCGTTTCACCTTGAAGGAGAAGTTCCAAAGAGAAGGAGACGAGCAGCACATCGGATTTCTGCTGTTTCCGTCTTTCAGCTCATCGCTCTTTTTCAACTTTTCTCTTCATGCTCTCGTTGAGATTCAGAATCCAGTGAATGAGGTTTGCTCGTAACATTTAAACTGGTCCCTTTGGGGGGGGGGGGGGGGGCAGAGTGGTCCCAGTAACGGGATGAAGCCACGGTGGCAAAGTCTCACCGATACACACACCTGACCAGTTGAGGGTCAGTCTCAGCTGTCAATCAGACCCCCCCCCCCCCTTTTATAGCATCAAATAACCAATTACAGCTATAACTTGCAACAGTTCTAGATTAAAATCTCCAAAAATGAGTTAAAATATCTTGTGTTATGTTGACTTATGTACTAACAACATCCAAAATATCTCCAAAATGTTCTTATTAAGAGAACGGGATATTTCATTTTGTTGGTTTTGTCTCTGTTCTTAAAAAAACGTATGAGGAAGTATGACGTATGTTTTCCAGTTTTTTATGGATTCTGATTATTTATTGTCGTTTGCTGCATAACGTGAATAAAACTTTGACACATCATCTCTTTGGTGAACATGATTTTCTCCGGAGTCACGATGGTGAAGACAACAACTCCCATGATCCCACGCTGCTTCATGACATCATCAAACTACGTCTTTTGTTATTGTTCAGAATCAGAATCAGAAAGTATTTATTGCCAAGTAGGTTTAAACTTACAAGGAATTTTCTCTGGTTATTGGTGCAGACAATGAACATAGAACATAAAAACATACAAACACAATAAATACAACACACATAAGAAAAGCAATAAAAAGAAACAATATATATTTACTCACTATTTACTTCTTATTTACTCCCTTTTTCTAATATTTATGAAAAGTAAAATTTATTTAGACATAAACATATCTAAATAAAATATATATAATAGATAAAAGATATAAAAAGTGAAGTAAAAAGTGAAGTTAATACATCATATCTGATATTTCTGTGCACTTGTCCCATCGTCCGTCTCCGTCTGCCGTCCATGAAGACGCCGTTGTCTCAAACCTCAGCAGAGTTCATCTCAGAGGAATAAAAACTGGTCCCGGATCAGGTCTGTTGCTATTCTCCATTTTTCTTCTCCTTCATTTTGTCCTCATCTGTCCTCTGATTGGATGAAAATGAAGAAAAATAGAGGAAATACTTTTGTCTCCACCTCTTTCATAAGCCTGAGATCCCTGACCTAGTAAAGTGGTCCCATCTGAACCGAGCCCGTAATACGTACTTGAAAAAAAGGGAAATGGGATTATGGGATGGCAGCACTGTAACCTAAGCTAAATCCCTCTGCTCTCTCAGTCGCTCGCTCTGTGTAGTGACTTACATGAGAAGCTGCAGCCCCCCCCCCCCCTGACGGAGGACATGGCACTTCTTCAGTCACACACACAGCAGATCAGCTTCATCCTCCTCCTCTTCATCCTCAGCAGTATCCTCTGCTGCTGGACATGGTTGACAGGATCAAGGGGGGGGGGGGGGGGGGGGGGGGCGTCTCTCTGGGTCTCATAACAGGAAACACAAGCTGTGCTGCTGGTTGTGTTGTTGTTGAGCCACAATGACGCCTGTGAATCAATGGATACCAGGAAATAGACCCCCCCCCAACCTCATGAAACAAAAA